>NC_142684.1:83010241-83313387 GCF_056320005.1 Nelumbo lutea | reverse complement strand
AAGCCCTTTACACCTCCTTAGTTCCTCTTGCTTCCCATGCAGATTTAGAGCCTTACATCCAGAGAATTGCAGATGGGGATTCATCTCCAATCCTCACTCAAGAACCCATCTCCCTTCTTTCCCTAAGGTTGGTCGCTCCTCCTCTTCTTCTTTTGTTTTATATTCTGGTCCTGTTTTTGTTGTTATTTATCAGGGGTCCAAGTTTTGAGGATGAAGAATAGATGTCTAACTAACTCTCTGTTTTCTGTTTTATTAGCCATTTACTATTTCATTTCTTTTATTTCAAACGTTAAAAGAGAAACTCCAATTTTTCCGTCTGTTGGATTACAAAGCCTGAAATCGTTTCACACTTTCTTTTCTGCCAATGGTTATTAGTTCGGGAACCACAGAAGGAAGACAAAAGTACGTACCCTTCACTCGACATAGCGCTCAAACTACTCTTCAGATTTTCAGGTTGGCAGCCGCTCACCGATCGAGGTCTGCCTCTGACCTTAATACTCTCTCTCTCTCTCTCTCTCTCTCTCTCTCTCTCTCTCTCTCTCTCTCTCTCTCTCTCTCTCTCTCTCTTTTCTGATAAGAAGTGCTCTGTTCAAACTTCATTTTCTTCCTAAAATTTATATTATATTAGCAATAAGAAAAGTTCAGTTTCTTTACTTTTTTACTTCAAATGATTTTCTTCTTGCTCCTGCTTGTAATCAATTGGGGTTCACAGCTACACTCGTCTTAGGTCCCAATTCCGTGTTTAAATTTGCAGTTCGCTTATCTAGTTTCTCACTCTTCCTCTTCTTCTGATTTGATTATTTGCATCAGGATTTACCCAATAAGAGCAGGAGGGAGGATCCTTGAATTCATTTATAGCAGCAGACAATTCAAAACGAAGGGAGGTTTAACAGCGGGAACAGCAACAACCCACTACTACGAAAGTGAGGAGTTCAAGATAAAACAGAAGAAAACAAAGTCATTTACTTGCAGTCCGAAGGAAATAATTTCAGGTGGAGACTACAAACAATCGACATACTGCCATCTTCTGCTTGGCCTTGTTTTCTGTGATGAGGTGGAGTTCATCACCTCCACATTTGCCTACAGCATAGTGCAGGCATTTACAACCTTCGAAGAGGTATGGAAGGACATATGCAGAGACATCAAAGACGGCACTCTGAGTTCAAGAATCACCGTACCGAGCATGAGAAAAGCTGTGCTGGAGGTTCTCTCTCCGAATTCATCCCTGGCTTTAGCGATTGAAAAGAAATGCAATGAGCTAGAATCGTTGGATTGGTTCTCTGTGATTCCCAAGCTATGGCCGAATGCTAAATATGTTTATTCGATAATGACGGGATCGATGCAACCTTATTTGAAGAAGCTAAGGCGTTATGCAGGGAATTTACCCCTAGTGAGTGCTGACTATGGATCCACAGAGAGTTGGATTGGGGTTAATGTGGATCCCTCTTTTACTCCAGAGAATGTTACTTTCGCAGTAATACCCACCTTCTCTTACTTCGAATTTATACCTCTTTATAGGCAGAACCAAGAAAGCAATTCGGCCATTGATGATTTTATGGAAGCTGAGCCTGTACCACTCTCTCAAGTTAAGATTGGACAAGAATATGAGGTTGTCCTCACCACTTTTACAGGTCTCTCTCTCTCTCTCTCTCTCTCTCTCTCTCTCTCTCTCTCTCTGTGTTTGGTTTCCCTCTACTCATAAAGCTTTATGAGTAGTTCCCATGGTTTATGAGTATGGGAACTATGGATTCTTAATTTCTAGTTTCTAGGGTACCAGACCCATCAAATTGTTGGCCTTAGTCTTCTATGGAGACATAGATCAAGAGGGGATACTGGAGGTGTACTTACCTAAATTTATTTGTAGCTACTATTTAGTTGCTCTTAGCTAGCTTGTTTCACCTAGAGACCTCACGCTCAAAGACTCAAACAACCGACAATTTAACAGAGCTGGCGTTCATTGAATGTGGACAGCCTTTGAGGGGGAGGAGGAATATTCAAATTAAAGTAAATATCTTGAATCAATCCCATCTGTTTTTTATCTTTCTTTTTTTTTTTTTTTTTTAGTTCATTCATGGTTGTGGATGAATTTGAAACCGAATTATCATGGGTGTATTTGTTTTGTGTGAGCAGGCCAGACCAGAACTTCGCTTGCCACTTTTAAATGTCTTGTGTTGCTTTTAATCTTTTCTACTGTTTGGAAAAAGGAAGGGTCACTTTCTTATGTAAGTGCAATGCTTTAACCCATTGGATCGAATGATCGATCACCTCTTTTAATTAATTTGACTCTTCTATCATTTCAGGTCTCTATAGATACAGGTTGGGAGACGTGGTGGAGGTGGCTGGGTTTTACAAAGGAACCCCCAAACTGAACTTTATTTGCAGAAGAAAGCTAATTCTAACGGTAAACATTGACAAGAATACAGAGAAGGACCTTCAGCTGGTGGTGGAGAGGGGTTCTCAGCTGCTGAGCAAGACAAAGGCTGAGCTAGTGGACTTCACCAGTCACGCCGACGTGAAAAATCAACCAGGGCACTACAAGATTTACTGGGAGATAAAGGGTGAAGTGGAGGAGGATGTGCTGAGGGAGTGCTGCAGGGAGATGGACGCAGCGTTTGTGGATCATGGGTATGTGGTTTCGAGGAGGGCCAATTCAATCGGACCACTAGAACTGTGCATTGTGGAGAGTGGGACATTTAAGAAGATATTGGATCACTTTGTAGGGAATGGAGCAGCACTGAGCCAGTTCAAGACACCCAGGTGCACTAGCAACGAGGTCCTCCTCAGAATTCTCAATGTCTGCACTATTAAAAGGTTCCGCAGCACGGCTTATGGTTATGGGGGGCGATAAATTGATGATGATTGATGAGCAACACCAACCAATTTTACTTATGTAATCAATTATCAATGGTTTTCTGTTTGTGATTCCATTCCTCAATAATTAAACAAATGGTGATACCGTTTACCGTTTTCAGAATTCTGATGTCCACACTCCACATAACATAACGCCAATAGTTAAATTCCAATTTAAGTTTCATCTGCAATGCCAGAGAACAAAAAGCAAAGTGCATGGTGCATGCACCCACATAAATACCCCATTCGACACAGGAGTCAGGACTGGTTAATTTGATTGGTTGATTCATAAAATACGACAATTCTTGCCAATGGCTCTGTAGTCAACATGATTGCAGGCTCTCTGTGATATATCACATAGGCGCCGCTTCAGCATTTCTCCCATTATATGAATATGTTGTGCGTGCCTACTCTATCTTGTTGTGTTGCCTAATAGTGTTTAATAGTGTCTATGGGTGTTCACGGTTCGGTCAATCAAACCATACACAATTTTTGCAAACTGAATCGGTTCTATTGGTTTTTCAATTTCTCCAAACCGAAAATGAACCAGTACCACCAGTTAACCGGTCCATTGGTTTCAGTTTTTGACCGGTTTAATTTTTTGATTTTTTGGTTTTTTATATTTATAATATATATTATATAAATATATGTATAATATAAGGTTATTGATGAAGGACGATTTGGCCCGACCTCACAGTTATGCGACACGTGGCAAAAGCAACAGCTCGGCACAAAAGCAAGCCTAAGGCATTTTTACCAAGGGAGAAACCAGCGGACTGAACTCCCTACTAGGGGCCCGAACTCACCCTTGGCCCCAAACCGGAAAGTAATCCACTGGCCTGCCTTGCAACAGTTCGGGACATACCTCGCCGAATCGACCTGCCTTGCAACAGTTCGGGACATACTTCGCCAAACTGACCCACCTGGTAACAGCTCGAAATACACCTCGCCGAACTGGCCTGCCTTGGATACCCCTCGCCGAACTGACCTGCCCTATACATACCTCCGAACTCAAGACTTCGCCTTGCTCACCATTCCACACCTTCAGGGCACCAAAACCAAACAAATCGTACTATGCCTGACACTGAGGAAGTCCGTTCCCAAGGGCGCCGCACCTGAGTGACTTGGGATCTGACGCTTGACGGCCGCACTCTAAACGGCCACCTGCCACCGCCACCTGACACCGCCATCTCCAGTTAGAGAGACGGTTAGGCAGTGACGGTTCTGTCCCAGTAGAAAGGACGACGGCCAAATTGACAGACGTAAGGGTAATCATACCCGACCTGACAAGGCCTCGGAGCGAGTGCGCGAAGTGATTATAAGAGCCCCCTGCCCCCAACGAACAAGGTATGTGAACTTTGCGCCATCTGGTCTACACTTTGCCTTTGAGAGATTACTGACTTGAGCTTCGGAGTTATCACACCGGGTTCCCCCTGGAGTTCTATCATTTTTCCCATTTCAGGCTCCCCGACGCTCCAGCTCAGAGGCGAGTTCGTTGATAGCTAAGACCGGCCGGATTGCGCTCCATCAATTGGCGCCGTCTGTGGGAACGCTTCTAAAAGCCTCCCTCTAAATCTCTTTTACCTACCATTCTTTCAAAAACTCCAACACCGAAATGGCTTCCTCCAGCAATGCCGGACGTGGAACCGAAACAGCCACTACCAGAGAGCAACTTCATACTCTGGCGGTGTGTTTGGGTAGTTCACCATCCCCCTTTCAGTGGATGGGATCCCAAATTTGAATGTGCCACATGCGGTGGCACCTCTGAACACTTCCTCATTGAACATCACTCTCCCACTCCCCATCGAAACGAACTTTGCGGAACCAACTGATGTCCCATTGGCAGCCCGCCAAAACCAGATAGATGATCTGATGCAATGCATGCGGGCAATGCAGGCCCAAATGCAGTAATTCCAGCAGCACCAACTCCAGTAACACCAGGTGTTGCACCACCTCTCCCAACACCATTATCAACAACAATTCCCTCAGCTACCCTTGAACCAGCCGCTCCCCCCCCCCCGGGCACCCTGTTTCAAAGCCGGTCAAGGCCTCCCCCCAAGGTGGACGACCTCACCAAGGAGAGGCTTCCCGACCGCAGAACCCCCCTAACAGTCAGGCCTCATCCCCGGGCTGAAAGCAAAGAAAGATCACCCCCGCCTCGCAACCCGTGGGTGGGTCAAGAACCTTGCCAACAAAATCACCTCGGCGCTCCAAGCCTGAGTTCCCACTCATGGAGAACCGCTTAAGTGCCTTAGCAGCAGGCCAGCAATCCGGGTGTTAGACAGTTTTGTATGCCCTTAGCTTCAATCAAAATTGATGTACTTTATGAGTTTATTGTAAATAAATAAAAGTGCATATTTGATTCATGTTCCCTTGGTATGTTTCTGTGTAATACCCTTAAACTGGACACTTATTGAGACTCGTGTTAGTTTTGAAAGTTCATAGCCAGTGGGTCGGTCTGGGGAGACCTATCCTGACAAGGCTGACACTGTGGTGCCATCAAGTCGGTTGAGGTGGCTTGTCTCAGCTACCGGGGTGAGACCCCAGGCACATACAGTGTGGGATTAATTGAATCTTTGAACTGGACCAGATTTCCAGTATTGCCTTGGACCTTGGAGATTGATGGGATTAATCTACAGATAAGATAAGGGTTTATCCTTATTACTAGAAGAGAAGGCTGATCCAAATATGATTTGGATAAGCACCTCCTAATGGGATTAGGAGCTGATCTTTTAGGTTAACAAAAAGAAGGAGGGGGCGGCAGCCTTGAGAGAGACCAACAAGAAACACATCAGATCCTCTTTAGTGCTGAAATCAAGAGGAGAGAATTCTGCAGCCTGCAAATACTCTCTTGCCGCCTCCCTGCTCTTGTCGCCCTGTTTGCCAGTTCGATCTCCAACTGTGGGAGAAGTCAAGATTGGATCTTGACATCAGTTCTTTGAGAAAGGATTGAAAAGGAAGCTGTGCTCACGTTCCATTCTACTGTTTCTTGCGAAGGACAGAGTTCTTGGGGAAGAACACTACTGATTCTGCTCCATCCTGCACTGCGCCATCTTCAGTGGGAACAGTCTTTGGATCCTTCCTTGGGCGTAAACACCTTCGTTGGGAGATATTACTTATCCGTATCAGGTATTATTCTCTCCCATTCCTTTTGGTTCAGATCTGGTTCAGTTTAAGGTTCAAGATTTATCCTTGAAAATATGATTTTCTAAATAGGGAGTGTGATTCCCAGTTGAAGGGAGAGAAAAATTTTTAAAATTTGCCCCTTATTCCACAATCTTTGGGCGTCCATGTGATGGATCTCTCATCCCTTTCAGTTCTGGGCCCATCGAGCTCGACAACACAGAGGCAAGCAGCGCCAGCACCAGGCCCGGTCAAAGAAGGCGCTGGCGAAGTCGCCGAACTGCTACCCGCGTGCTACCCAAGCTCAGAGGCAAGGAAGAAACGAGCTCGGGCGAGGTAAAAACCGTCCCCATTCTCTCAGTTCCTTCCCCTCTTTCAGCAGAACTTTTGGCAGTCCCCTTGCCTAGAGATTTCAAACTCCCTTCTCTGGACAAGTATGATGGGTCATTTGACCCCAACGACCATGTCGACGCGTTTCAGTCGCAAATGCACCTCGCTAGGGCAAGCAAGTCATGCATGTGTGTGGCCTTCACCACCATCTTCAGAGGGGTGGTCCGCACCTGGTACCGGAACCTAGCTTCTGGGTCAATAAAAAGCTAGCCCCAATTCGTGCAGATCTTCACTGCGCACTTTGTTACCAGCAAAAGGTGTCCAAAAACCGAGGAAAGTATCTTCGGGGTGATCCAAAGAGAGGGAGAACCCATATGGAGCTACATCAAATGGTTCAATGAAGCATGTTTGCAGATCCCTCGGTTAGACCCCGCGGTATAGCTCGCCATGACCAAAAGAGGAGTGACTCACAAAGAGTTCAAATGGCACATGGTAGCGAGCCAGCCAGCAACCATGGCCGACTTCCTCAAGCTCGCGGACAAGTTTATGAGAATAGAGGAAGAGATCAACTAGAGAAACGAAGGTGGGGTTGAAAAAACAAAAAGAGAAGGCGAGCCCTCCAACCCCGGCGACAGAAGAGGCCATAACCGAGAGGCGAAGCCAAGCCAGCCGTCCCGAGCTCCCTTAGCAGTTCGGACGGATTACACGCCATTGAACACAAGGCGGACCGAGATCCTGATGACGATCAAGGACACCCCTTACGTAAAGTGGCCACCTCGCCTGAAGAGCAACCCCAACGAGAGGAACAAAAATTTATATTGTAGTTTTCATAAAGATCACGGTCATAGCACCAAGCAATGTAATAATCTTCGCGACGAGATAGAAGGACTCATCCGTCGCGGGTACTTAAGAAATTTTGTACATTATGACAATAGTAATAAAGCAGGTCGGCAAGGGGAACACGGGAATGATGTCCCCGAGCCGAGCAATAGACTGGTCGAAACCTTGCAGCGACCTCCCTCAGAAGAAAGGCCAGTCCGGGGAACCATCCACGTGATAGTGGGCGGTTCAGTGGTGGCAGGATGCACTTCGGCGGCAGCAAGGACGTCAGTTTGCGAAGCAGCCCGAGAGGAGCAGAACCCTCCCAAGAGGCCGAAGAAGGAAGAACCGATCTTTTTTACAAAAGACAATGCTCAAGGTGTTCATTACCCCCACGATGACGCACTCGTCATAAAGCTAAGGATCAGCAACTTCGAAGTCCGGCGCGTATTGGTAGACTCAAGCAGTTTGGCGGACATACTATTCAAATCAGTGTTCGACCAGTTGCAGTTGTAGAAAAGCGATTTGAAATCCACTCACACTCCTCTGGTAGGTTTCAGCAGAGAGGAAGTCAAGCCCTTGGGAAAAATAACAGTACATATGGAAGTCGGCACATGGTCGTGCGCGGTAAGACTCAACCACGATTTCCTGGTGGTCACGACCCCCTCCCCATACAACGCCATAATAGGGCGACCAATTACGCATATTCTGTGTGCAGTGGTCTCCACCTATTATCTGGCAATGAAGTTCCCCACGGACTTTGGTGTGGGGGTAGCGCGGGGCGACCAACTTGAGTCCCGCAAATGCTATGTTGCCGCCCCGAAGGGAAAAACCAAGGCAGCCGACGATCTCAAACTAGAGCGACCTGTGGAGTAGGGCGAGGAACAAACTTCACCCACTGAGGAAACAATCGCAGTCCCGGCCTCAGCTACAGATCCGGCGCGAACACTACAGATCGGTGCCTCCGTTAATGAACCTTTGCGAACTGAACTGGTGAGTTTCTTACTCCAAAATTTAGACATTTTTGCATGGTCCACGACAAATATGCCCGGTATTGACCCCGGCCTCATGACTCACAAGCTTAACACTGAACCTGTAGTCAGACCCATTAGACAGAAGAAACGCAACTTAGCCCCGGAGCACTGGAGGGCGGTCAACGATGAAGTCGAAAAGCTCCTTGCAGCGGACTTCATAAGGGAAGTTCATTACCCGAACTGGGTAGCCAACCTAGTGCTGGTGAAAAAAGCCAATGGCAAGTGGCGCATGTGCGTCGACTACATTGACCTGAACCGAGCTTGCCCAAAAGACTAGTGGACCTGACCTCGGGACGCGAGCTGCTAAGCTTCCTGGATGCCTACTCAGGCTACAACCAGATTAAGATGGACCAGTCCAACCAAGAAAAAACCAGCTTCATTACCGAGTTCGGCCTGTACTGTTACAAAGTCATGCCCTTCGGGCTAAAGAATGCTGGTGCGACCTTTCAAAGACTTGTAAATAAACTTTTTTGGCCTTTAATTGGCACAAAAATCGAATGTTATATAGACGACATGGTCGTCAAAACACAGTTTTCGCGAGAATTAATAAAAGACTTAGATTTTGTCTTCCAAATTCTGCATCAGTATAACATGAGACTAAACCCAAACAAGTGTGTCTTCGGTGTCACCTCGGGTAAGTTCCTAGGGTACATTGTCAATCGGCGCGGCATTGAGGCCAACCCGGACAAAATAAAGGCTATCCTTGATATGAGACCACCTCAAAAAGTAAAAAAAGTTCAAAGGCTAAACGGCCGCATAGTCGCTCTGAGCCGCTTCATGTCCAAGTTGGCAGACCGCTGTTTGCCTTTCTTCAAGGCAATCAAAGGCAAAGGGTTCGAATGGACCCGAGATTTCCAGCTCGCGTTCGACGAGCTAAAGACTTACCTCGCCACCATACCAACCTTAGCCAGACCCGAGGAGGGCGAGGTCTTAGAACTGTACCTCTCAGTGAAAGATGAAGTGGTCAGTTCGGTATTAGTAAAACAAGTAGATCGGGTCCAGCGGGCCATCTATTATGTTAGTAAAATTCTGCAGGGAGCAGAAACAAGGTACCCGCAGATAGAAAAAATTGCCTATGCACTAGTGATATCAGCTCGGAAACTCCGCCCGTACTTCCAAGCTCACACCGTCGTTGTCTTAACTAACAAACCCCTAAGACAAGTTTTGCTGAAGCTCGAGGTCTCTAGTAGGCTGACGAAATGGGCCATCGAACTCAGTGAGTACGATCTCTAGTACAAACCCCAGACCACAATTAAGGCCCAAGCTTTGGCAGATTTTATCGCTGAGTGCACTTTCAGCCACGAAGCCCTACAGGTCGAGCCCGAGGTCCCCAATTCGGGTGAACCCGGAGCTCCAAACCCAATAGAGTCTGAACCCCGTGAAGTAGTAGCTAGTGTGGCATCTCTCCTGGTCAGGTGAAACGCGAACTGGGATGAAGAGCCCTGGATCCTTTACGTGGATGGTTCCTCGAACCAGCAAGGCAGCGGAGCTGGAATAGTCTTATGCGGCCCGTGCGACACAAAAACTAGAATACGCACTACGCTTTGAGTTCGCGGCATCCAACAACGAGGCAGAGTACGAAGCATTGATAGCCGGGCTGAACCTAGCGCGAAAGGTAAAGGCAAAGCACTTGGTCATCTGCAGTGATTCCCTACTCGTGGTCAACCAAGTTACGGGCGAGTATGAAGCACGCGAGCTCTCCATGATCGCATATTTGGCAAAAGTAAAAGAGGCCCTGCTCAACTTCCAGTCGCACTTCATCAGGCAAATCCCGAGGTCAGAGAACACTGAGGCCGACACTCTGTCCCGGTTAGCCAGCACAAGTCACAACAACATGAGAATCGTGTACATAGAGGATTTACCTCGGCCTAGTATTCTCAGGCGAGCAGAGGAGGCCGCTCCAGTCCTCGAAGCAGAGCCGAGCTGGAGTGACCCACTCGCGAGCTTCTTGATAGAAGAACCCTCCCTACAGAACGCAATGCGGCCAAGAGGGCGCAATGCCAGGCAGCCAAATACGTCATAATAGACGAACGGTTATACCGACAGTCCTACACGCTCCCCTACTTGCGTTGCCTGCGACCTGTCGAATCCGAGTTCGTATGCGACACTCATGAAGGCATGTGCGGCGGACACTTGGGGGGCAGAGCACTAGCCCAAAAAGCACTTCGACAATGATACTACTGGCCAACGATGAAGGTAGAAGCTGTCGAGCTCGTCAGAAAATGTGACAAGTGTCAGAAACATGCCAGTATCCACCATCAGCTTGCTTCTGACCTCAAATACCTCGCCAGCCTGTGGCCCTTTGCACAATGGGGCATCAACCTCCTGGGGCCATTCCCACCAGCAACAAGTGGAAGAAAATTCCTAGTTGTTGCAGTAGATTACTTCACAAAGTGGATAGAAGCCGAACCTCTGGCAACTGTTACAGCCCGAAACATACAGAACTTCTTTTGGAAGAACATAATATGTCGTTTCGGGTTACCTCGGATACTAATTTCCAACAACGGAAAGCAGTTCGAGGATATCAAGTTCCAAGAGTGGTGCCAGAACATGGGGATTCGGAAAAACTTCACATCAGTCGCACACCCGCAGGCAAATGGTCAGATGGAAGTAATGAACAGAGCCATCCTGTGCGGGCTGAAAGCACGTCTGGATCATGCTAAGGGACAATGGGCCGAAGAGCTACCAAGTGTCTTGTGGGCTCACCGAACTACAGAAAAAACCGCCACAGGAGAAACCCCCTTCAACCTCACCTATGGCACTGAAGCAGTTATCCCGGCAGAAATCGAAGTACCAACATTGCGACTAGAAACTTACGGCGATCAGACAAACGAAGATGAGTTACGTACCAACCTTGACCTACTGGACGAGGTAAGGAACCTCACACACATCCGAACAGCGGCCTACCAGCAGCAGGTAGCTCGCTACTACAATGCCAGAGTAAAGCGATGAAGCTTCCGAGTCGGCGACCTGGCCCTTCGTAAGATTATGGTGCCCGAACCCGGCGCGGGAAAACTTGGACCAAACTGGGAAGGGCCCTATAAAGTAAAGAGAGCGCTCGGGGGGGCATACGAGCTCGAAACCTTGGAAGGCAAACTAGTACCTCGAGTGTGGAATATCGTGAACTTAAGGCGATACTACCTATAAACCACCAAGCGAAGTGGACGAAATCGCTATAAGGTCCTATGGGCCACGATGCGGAGCCAAGAGGAACCTCGGCATAAACAAGCAAAGAAAAGTCGGGCATATTATCAGCTCGGCAAAAAATCAGTTCACTGCAAAAGCCTTCGCGGCAAAACAGGTCGCGGAAGTACAATAACCCGGACAAGTGGCATGTTATTAGTTCGACAAAGAATCAGTTCGAGAAAAAGGAACATGGGCAAAAAGATTTATCTATTCCGTTGCAAGAAACAAGAGTACATTGGCCACTAGAAGACACTTAAAAAAAAAAAAGATTTTCTTTACATGCCCGGAGCCACTTCTTCGCCATCAGAAGGCACTTCAACAACACCTGAAGGCCCTGCCTCTCCTTTAGAGTCTGGCTCGTCATCGGCAACATTGGCCATCTCCTGAGTTATACGCGAAGTGGATATGGCACTAACATCGAGGTCGGGGTACATGTTCCGGATCATCCACTGGCTCAGCTTGAACCCCCTTCTATAAGAATCCACCATCAGATCATCAAAATGTAGAGAGAAAATATAGTCTTCAACAGCCTTCTTCTTGGCGTCTTCAATACCTTGGGAAAAAATCTGCGTCTTCTCCCTGATGTCCTCCTGAAGATACTCGACTTGATGCTGCAAGTCCAACTTCAAATCCGCCATGTGTTTGACGACTACCCCCATGGCCTCGGCATCACGATGAGACATCACATGCCTAGCCATGGCAACGCGAGCAACTTCTTCGGCAGCATAAGCAGCCGCTTATTCGCCTCAGCGGCACGGAAAGCCTCTTCAGCAGCATGGGCGGCAGCCTCAGTAGCTCGCGCCTGTCGCGAGCTCCTCTCCACTTGGCCCGCTAAGGCGTGAATTGAAGAATTCACCTACCAAAATAAACAAGTGAGCAACAGCAGCAAAAGCGATAGAAAGTGAAGGCAAACGAAATCTGACTTACCACCATAGCGTGTGTTACGGCGCAGCAGACGACCTGATTCAAAGGAAGATCGGTCCACGCCGCGATCTCCTCGGGGAAAGTAGCCTCCCTACTCTTCTGAAGAGCATAGTTCGGCATCAACACGCTCCTGAACTCCCCTTGAGATCCCGAGCCCGAGGGCCCAGCTCGCGTATGAGCGGACCCAGAGTGAGCAGGAGCACTGGAGTATGCAGGAGCACCCGTATGAGTAGTCTCAACATAAGGCGCCCCGGTAGTTTCATACATCGACGGAGTCACCTCGGGCTCCCTCGGTAGATCCTCCGGCGTGTAGCCTAGAACTTGAGGCTCCTCATCCGGGGGCAGCTCGGTACGAGTTCGCTTGGCGACCCGCTTCCTCCTCTTCATGCCCTGGAATAGGCGCCCCCACGAGTTCTCTTCGCATCCATCACAACTGTAGAAACAAGTTCGACATCAGAAAAAATGAAGGAAAAAAGCAAGCAAGAAATCGCAGAACTAGAAACCTACCCGAACATAGGCCGGCCGCAATAAGCTTGGCCTCCGTCAAGTACTCATGACACTTTAAACCTTGTCGTGCCCATTGTCGGAGGCCCTTCACCGTCTCTTTGTCGAGAGTGACACCAGAATCAGGAGCGGCCTCACCCCACCCGGTCTGAAAGGGCCATCCTTGTGCACTTCGCACGTCGAAGTAGTCCCGCTTCCATGCCGGGACCTTATTAGGAAGATCGTGCAGAAGCTTAAAGCCCGAGCGAGGAGAAAGGTCATACGCCCATCTTCCCCCAGGAAGAGAACCCGCTTGTCTCTTAAGCATCAAGATGGAGGAGAATATCTCCAAGTCTAAAGGGAAATTCTGCTCACAGAAAAGGGAGATTGTCCCCACTAGGTTTCGAATAGAGTTCGGGTGAAGCTGGCCAATGGTAATGCCAAAGTGGTTTATGACTTCGACTAAAAAGGGGTGGAAAGGCAGTCGTAGCCCCGTGGCGAGCTGCTCTCAAAAAATCACGATCTCGTCAGGACCATGTTCCCAAGGAAAACTACGAGAGGGAATGAAATATGAATACCCCCAGGCATATTGTAAGACATGAGTATAGATTGGAGCCCCTCGGGAGTCATGGTTGAGGGACCAAACCTATCTAGCATCCGACCTCGGCGAGAGGTAGACGCCAAACTGCCTGAAGCGGCTCGGCCTACGGGATCATAGTCATCCTCAAGTTCTACCTCGGGATCACTAAGGCAGTCGAGGGATATGGCTCGGTTTGTAGAACCTACATCAGTCCTACTTGAAGAGTCATCTGAACTATCAAAGCTAGACATCAAGGAAAATAGGTGGATTCAGGAAGGTACTCACCGGAAGAAAGTTTTGAAGGCTCCGGAGACAGGAACAAGCCAAAAAACCTTGGAGGCTAAGTAACCAGCCTAGACGTTAGTTGAAAAAAAACTTGGACGCGAGCTGAAAAGTTGGACGCGAGCTCAATAGGCAAACCGCAGAAGTGACAAATCGACTAGGGTCCCCCACTATTTTATAGCTACAGTAACCAAGAACCGATCGTGCAGATCAAAGACGATCCGGCGGCCCACATTCGCGCTGACAGTACGTCCCCTGAGGTTGAGACGTGATTGGCGCACGTCTTTCCGAAAAGAGCAAAACGTCAGCGCACGTCTTTTGAAACCGACGTCGTGTCAGTGCACGTCTTTAAATGACCCACTGTCATGTCCCAGCGGCGTGAATTTTTGAAATTTAAAACGCGCGCTGTCACGACCATCAACATTTATGAACAATAGGCATGTTTCCCGCCTTCTAGGAACCGAAGAACCCTGGCAAATGTAACTCGCGCAGTCAAGATTCGAAGGATGGGAAAAATCCACTTACCACCTTGCAAAACTCCCTACATCAAAGCAAGACCCTTGGCGCGAGGAGTGGGGGGCAATTGATGAAGGACGATTTGGCCCAACCTCACAGTTATGCGACACGTGGCAAAAGCAACAGCTCGGCACAAAAGCAAGCCTAAGGCGTTTTCACCAAGGGGAGAAACCAGCAGACCGAACTCCCTACTAGGGGCCCGAACTCACCCTTGGCCCCAAACCGAAAAGTAATCCACTGGCCTGCCTTGCAACAGTTTGGGACATACCTCGCCGAACTAACCTGCCTTGCAATAGTTCGGGACATACTTCGCCGAACTGACCCACCTAGTAACAGCTCGGAATACACCTCGCCGAACTGGCCTGCCTTGGATACCCCTCGCTGAACTGACCTACCCTATACATACCTCCGAACTCAAGACTTTGCCTTGCTCACCACTCCACACCTTCAGGGCACCAAAACCAAACAAATCGTACTATGCCTGACACTGAGGAAGTCCGTTCCCAAGGGTGCCGCACCTGACTGACTTGGGATCTGACGCTTGACGGCCGCACTCTAAACGGCCACTTGCCACTGCCACCGAACACCGCCATCTCCAGTTAGAGAGACGGTTAGGCAGTGACGGTTCTGTCCCAGTAGAAAGGACGACGGCCGAATTGACAGACGTAAGGGTAATCATACCCGACCTGACAAGGGCCTCGGAGCGAGTGTGCGAAGTGATTATAAGAGCCCCCTGCCCCCAACAAACAAGGTATGTGAACTTTGCAGCATCTAGTCTACACTTTGCCTTTGAGAGATTACTGACTTGAGCTTTGGAGTTATCACACGAGGTTCCCCCCGGAGTTCTCTCATTTTTCCCGTTTCAGGCTCCCCGACGCTCCAGCTCAGAGACGAGTTCGTTGACAACTAAGACCGACTAGATTGCGCTCCATCAGTTATAAATAATAAATGATATAATATATTTATAAATATATTATTATAAATATAATATATGTATATATTTATATATATAATGCATATATATTTATATATAATATATAAAAAATATGCGACATATTTACAATATGTATATTATTCAGTTTAGTAATCAATTTTTTGTAGGATAACCGATAATCAAATCGATAATTCAATTTTTCAAAAATACCAAACCGACCGAAACCGAATTAATTAATTCGATTGAGTTTTGATAAAAGGCTAAGTATCAATAAACGGATTAATCATTATTTTTCTCACAAAACGTTTAGTCAATAAACCAAACACCGACATACATAATCAGTGAGTGGGCATGGGCATCCTACTCTGCCCACCACGGATTCTCTTCTGTACCAAAAACGACAGCAGTTATTTATCACTTCATGATATTGTTAGGAGGGAAATCATGTTTGTCCTTCTTACGCTTGTGTCTTTCTCATTAGTAGCGGTAATGGATATGGTTTTATAGATTTTGTGGTGGTGCCTGCGCCCTGCACATCAGATGATGATGAGACTTCTCAGTGTAGGGTAGGAAACTAAACGACCTGCTAGAATTCTTCTACGTGGCAGTTCTAGCATAAGCCCTTGCCACGTGGTTGAATTAATTAGAAATTTGCAAAGATGATGTGGACTAAGAATGAAAATACAGTCAAACACCAGTCTTCCACGTGTCATAAATGGTGGGTTTTAGCAATAGTACTTGCCCAGATCAATTCACAAGTGTAATACATCATCTATAGGAACTCGGATCTCCCGAAAACAAAAGCAGTGCAAACATCCAGTCGGCAGTCTTACATCGGAAATATTTCCAGTGTCATCTATTCTATTACTATTGGTATGTTTTCGTTGTTAAAATTACTCCTAATATTGGTTGGTGTAAAATAATAAGCGCCATTGAAGTTGGACAGTGTGGCCCTCCACAACGACTTCCGATCTGCTGACCACAAAACGCTGGCCATCAGAACTTCACAACTCAGTACGTGAAGATGCATTATTCAACGGTCTCTCTCTATATATAGGAGTGTATCCCATTTCTATGAATAATGCATATCAGCATCTATTATGTATATCTATATAAATATATTAAGCTGAAATGTATATTTAAGAGTCTTAGAGGGAAATAGAATCTTATAGTATTTTTAGCCTTTTTTTTCATAAAAATTACAAGAATGACATTCTTTATCAACTCTTCATCTTTTGCTTTTTTTTTTCTCTCAAATTAGAACAATGCCACTCTCTCCTACCAATTCTCTCTCTCTCTTGCTTTTTTTTCTTTCAAATTATAAGAATGCCATTTTCTCTCCTACCAACTCTTTCTCTCTCTCTCTCTCTCTCTTTCTTACAAATTATGAGAATGCCATATCTTTCTCCCCTTATAAATTATAAGAATGCCACTCTCTCTCCAACTGAAAGAGACCTCAACTTGGCATTTCGGCTACCAGGGGACTTGCAATCAAAGGTAGTCGAGTTCGAACCGAGCGAAGCTTGAACTTTTAAGCTCAAGCTCAAGTCTCTAATTGAATCAAACTTAAACTTAGGGAGATCTCGACCTTACAAGAAATACTAAGGACCTAAAACCAAACCAAACCCAATAGGGTCTGTAATTTTAGACTCAAAACCAGACTAATCAGTTTTCATGACAAGTGGGTTTGACCCAATGGACAGGTAGAATTAGTTTCAAACCGATAATAATCAGCACAGACTTTCGAAAGTGGACAGCCAAAGACCAAACATGCATTGAGAATATCTCCCCATAAAAAAGCAAACAAGTATGGAGATATTCCCAATACGGAGCTGTAAAAGGCTGTGATCATTGAAGCTGATGTCATTTTCTACATGGAAAATGTGTTATTCTTACAGAATGGTATCCGCATATGAACTTTCTTGCATCGTGCGAATAAATGAGAAATAAGATACCAGGGTTGAAATTCACATATTTATGTTTTGTATTTTTTCATTTATTGTTTGAATAACGTGTGAAGGTTGAAGGTGTGACGTATCAAATACCAAAACTCCTTTGAACTCGGATCAACAAAAGTATACACTTGTTTCCTCTTCACCCCTGATCTGTTACCTGGCATCAACCACTTTGTGCTACTTTGAATACAGAGTTATAATGCTCCTCATTGGAGAATAGTTCCCAAAAACAATTGGCTCCGTCATTTCATGGTTGACTCCGATCCAACCTCATCTACCTCTCGGGTTCCAGCTTTGTCTCCTCCTGTAAGCTCCACTCTAATTAATGACTCTATCTGATCACTCGCCAACCGTCTCTTCCTTTCTGGTTATTGATATCACTAATATCATGATTATTACCGCTGCTACACTTGTTATTCATCACTAGTGTGAAGGGATAGGAAATTCATCACATGGACGTCCAAGATTGCGGAATAAAGGGGGCGAATTTCAAAAAATTTTTTCTCCCTTTAACTGGGAATTGAATTCCCTATTTAGAAAATCATATTTTTAATTATCATTCTTGAACCATAAACTGAACCAGATCTTAACCAAAAGGAGGAGAGAGAGATAATACATGATACAGAGAAACAATATCTCTCAATTGAGGTGTTCACGCCCAAGGTAGAAACCAAAATCTGTTTCCACTGAAGATGGCACAGTGCAAGGTGGAGCAGAATCAGCAGTGTCCTTCCTAAGAACTTGATTCTTCCTAAGAATCACCTGAACGGCTTGTGAATACAACTCCTACCAATCTTTTCTCCAAAAGATTGGAATCAAGATCCAATCTTGATTTCTCCTAAGGAATGGAGATCGAACTGCAATAGGCGGCGGCTACAGGAAGGAGGCGGCTAGAGAGTATTTGCAGGGTGCAGAATTCTTTCTTCTGTGATCTAAGCTCTAAAGACAAGACTTGAGTCTGTTGGATGTTGTGTCTAAAGGTTGTCACCCCCTCTTCCTTTTATAGACTTAAAGGGATCAACTCCTAATCTCATTAGGAGTTGCTAACCCAAATCATATATGGATTAGAAGTCCCTTTAAGATAAGGGATAATCCTTATCTTATTTGCAAATTAGATCATCCAGCTCCTAATCTAATTAGGAAGTTTCCAAATCCAAATCTCATTTAGAACTTGGACTCTCTGAGTGGATAGGGTGTGGGCCCAATCCTATCAGCTGATCTTATCTCAGAATTCGCCCCTTAAAGACTAATCAAATTAGCCCAGTTCGAAATGGGCTTAAGGCCCATTTAGGGTTATGTTTTCATTTAGCCTTCCAAACTGCTGCCCAGTTGGGCTTCCTTGTATGGCGTGGGACCCAAACATTGATCTACACATCAGCCACATGGGTTTAGCCCAGCCTTTGTTACAAGGCCTGGCCGAATACACTGTTATGGATAGTGCACCCCCTGAAACCCATCAGATGGGCTCTATGGGCCCAACACTTACCCTAAGTGGTCCCTGGGCCAAGCCACCTTGTAACACACAGGGACTGTGGGCAGATGCAAGATTAGCCCATCAGGTATTATCCTCAATGGTCTTACACTTAACCTCTCAGCCCATAATGATCATGCACTGCCCGATAAGAGAGGACCTCTCCCTCGGCTGCAAGGAACAGTGTTGCACTCTCTCAAGTATGGATCCCGGGAATTAAAACCTTTTGCAAACATTTCAAAACCATAACATGTATATACTTTTATATCTCATATAAAATATATTTTGCAAAACAAATCTCAACGATTGAAATCGGCTACCGGCAATCTTGGTTTCCATCAGTGAGAGTGCATCCCTGATCATTACCTCTGTCCAACAAAGGGGTTGATTCTGTCACTATGATCACCCACTCAGATGAATTCTCAGACTGTCCCAACATACCCAAGTTTTGACCCCCGCTAGGGGTCGGGTGTAACTTTCCAGTTTTGCCCATCAATCTCCAAGGTCCATGGTAATACTGGAAATCTGGTCCAGTTCAAAGATTCAATTAATCCCACACTGTATGTGCCTAGGGTCTCACCCTGGTAGCTGAGACAAGCCACCCCAGCCGACTTGGTGGCACCACAGTGTCAGCCTTGTCAGGATAGGTCTCCCCAAACCGACCCACTGGCTGTGAACATTCTAAACTAGCACGAGTCTCATTAAGTGTCCAGTTTAAAGGTATTACACAGAAACATGCCAAGGGAACATGAATCAAATATGCACTTTTATTCATTTATAATAAATTCATAAAGTACATCATTTTGATTGAAGCTAAGGGCATACAAAACTGTCTAACATGGTGTCCACCTCTCCACAACTATCTCCACCTCTAGACGATACTTCACCTCAATTCATAATAAAAGAAAATCAAATATGCATTACCCAAGTGTAGAGTGCAGACTAATAATATAAGAAGAACCTGAGAGTGAGGGGCCCAGGCCAACAGAGGTGAAACCCATTACCCACCTAGAAATGGGTGGTTGTCGTCATAGTCGTATAGGAAGGTGAAGGTCTAATAGTCTGCTTGAGATGAAAGGGGTCTAACGTTGCCGTCCATTTTTTAGGTATCTCTGTCAAGCTACAACTACTGAATCAAGATGGAGCCCATCTCCATTGATGGAAAATGGGGTCAAGTGGGGATGGAGATTCTTAACTTCTCTCTCTTCTTGAGTTATGAAAGTGATCTGAATTTAGAAGGGAAGGCTCTCATGGAGTAAACCACCTCTTGGAGGTCCACCATGTAATTTATTAACTAGGTTTAAATATCAGACACCAAAATATTTGTGAAATCATTCATGTCAATGACTGGTATATATGTAGAGGGGGTTTCTACAATTCTACCTTCTCATGGGTTTCCTAGTAAAAGCGCTTATGAGTTATGATCATTGATGCTCATGTGTGTTTGTGTAGCGAGGGGTGTCTATTGTTGTCATGCTTTGGTTGGTTTTAATGGTTTGGAATGAAGGCTCAGGTCTAGGAAATGTAGAGAGGGAGGAATCATGAGTCACTCCAAAGCCATAATAGCCCCAGAAACCTTTAGCCTCAAATTTCAGAACTAGGCGGTACAACAGAAGGGACTACTGAATGATGAAACTCTCCTTCCATTTGTTTGGATGTGTAATGTTCTCCTTTCTCCTACTACTTCTTAGTCCTCCCCACCATTAATTAATCCAACTCTTTTTCTTTGTTTTATTGTTTATAGGGTGTTCTTCTTTTTGAGAGCAATTAAAACTAACCAGTTGACAACTATGTTCGCGGAGAAATTAAAAGAAGAAGAAAAAGATAAAACAATTCCATGAAATTATTATATACTAGATAATTAATATATAATAATCCTATCAACTTCAAAATTCGTACTCAGATTTTTACCTGGCCTTCTATTTTATCCCTCACTATTGTGCTCAGCATGGGTTACTTTGCTAGTTAATTAATAATTAGAATGGCCTTCCAAAGTTCCAACTTTCAAGCTATGAAGTTGATTTCTCTCTACCAATAAGAAAAAGGTTTGAGGTCGATTTCATTAATCAATTCACCCATTCATGGGTCCTTTGACTGGGTCCTCTACTTCTTAAGAACCCTTGGCAATTTAGCATTGGTCCTTTCATCCCTCTTAGTGTTAGGAATAATTCTTAATATTTTCCTTTGAAAAATCACAAAAATCTTAACCACAAATATCAAGCATGCAACAGTAATAAAACAAATAACCAAAAACAAAGCAAGCAACAGTAGTAGACACCAAGTTTTTACATGGAAAACTCCTCAATGTAAGGGTAAAAACCATGGGACCAAAGTCCAAATCATCCACTATCAGTAATAGTAATGCGGTACAATGTTTTTCTATCTAGTTACAACTAGATGATGAATATCAAGAAAGCTCTTGGATACCAATAACAGAAAGCAACATTCATATGGATAACAAACATGAAATCTCTTACAAAAGGTGGAATCACAACAATGGAAACAAGAGGAGATGCTGAAAATGGACTTGTCTTCTTTGTTTTAGCCCTTTCATGTTCTCTAACATTTTCTAGAGAGTTGTTAAAATTGATAGAGTAGAGAGTAGGAGTGAGCTCTCTCAAATTCGTTGGTTAGCCAATGACGTGTTGGCTTTCCTTGCAAGCCAATACAAAAAGTCTCTTGATCACTTTCGATTCCTTTCTTTTTGTCTTTTTCTTCTTTTCTTTTCTCTACTTTTATTAGTGAGTCCCACCTCATAAGGAGGGAACCCCAACAATCTCCCCTTCCCGACTTATAAGGAGGGTCCAAACCTATAATGCTTCTACAATATTCAAACTTTTCTTTCAGTAAGGTCTTGGTCATCATGTCTGGCCCATTCTTGTCAATGTGAATATTTCAAGTTGAACTTCCTTTTCTTCAAGAACATTCCGAATCCAGTGATACCTCACACTAATATGTTTGGACTTAGAATGAGAGCTTGGATTCTTACACAGGTGAATGACACTCTGACTATCACAATGAAATGTAAATCTTTCTTGCTTCAAACCAAGTTCATTTAAGAACCTCTTTATCCACAATATCTCCTTGCAAGCCTCTGTGACAGCTATATATTCAGCCTCTATAGTTGACAAGGCTAAACATTTTTGCAACTTGGACTGCCATGACATTGCTCCCCTAGAAAAAATGAACAAGAAACCTGATGTAGACATTCTAGAGTCAATGTCACCTACCATATCAACATCTGCAAACCATTCAAACATAGGTTTACCACCACCAAAACACAAACATACTTTGGATGTACCTTAGGATCCATTGCACTGTAACCCAATGTTCTTTGCCTGGATAGGCAAAAAATCTACTAATCACATCAACCGCATGTGCTATGTCTGACCTAATACAAACCATAGCATACATGAGACTTCCAATGGCAGAGGCATAGGGAATGTTCTTCATTTCTCCTATTTCTTTCTCATTCTTTGGGCTTTGATCACCAGATAATCTGAAATAATTTGCCAATGGAGCACTAATGGGTTTTGTTTTATCCATGCAAAATCTTTCAAGCACCTTTTCTATGTAGCATTCTTGTGACAACCACAATCTCTTGGATTTCCTATCACGTGAGATTTTCATACCCAAGATTTGTTGAGATGGACCTAAGTCCTTCATGGAGAAAGACTTGCTTAACTGATTCTTTAACCTATCAATTTTTGTCTTATCTTGTTCAACAATCAACATATAGCAAAAGAATGACAAAATCATCACTAAAAAAATATTTAGTGAAAACACAATAATCTGAAGTTGTTTTACCATACCCATGCTCTGTCATGAATGATTCAAACTTCCGACACCATTGTCTTGGAGCTTGTTTCAAACCATACAAATTCTTCCTTAACTTGCACACTATATGTTCTTTTCCTTTGACTTCAAATCCTTCCGGTTGTTCCATGTAGATGTCTTCTTCCCAATTACCATGGAGAAAAGTTGTTTTGACACTTAATTGTTCAACCTCAAAATCCATACTTGTGGTCAAGCCCAATGCAATACGTATTGATGACATTTTTACCACTGGAGAGAAAATTTCATCAAAATTGATACCCTTTTTTATCCAAATCCCTTCACAACCAATGTTGCCTTGTACCTTGGTTGCAAGCTCCTATCTTCATGCCTCAACCTGTATACCCATTTGTTCTTGAGTGCCATTTTACCCTTTGGTAGTTCCACCAAATCATAGGTATGATTCTTATGCAAAAAGTCCATCTCCTCTTGCATAGCCTTGAACCATTCTTTCTTGTGCTCACTTTCTTGAGCCTCATGATAGCTTTCGGGTTCACCTACATCTGAAAGCATTATGTACTCATTTGGTGAATATTTTCTTGATGGTTGATTAAATCTTAATTCAGTTGGTGGCTCTTGAGAGGGTTGCTCCCCCTGTTCATCATTACCATCAATATCTTTATTAGGAACATTCTCATTATTTACTAAGTTCACATTTTCTTGTTGTGCATTTCCTCCATCATTTCTGTGCACCAAGGGAGGAGATACAGGATCCAAGTCTACAAATTCACCATCATCTACTTGAAGCTTCTCAATCTTTTCAAGTCTCCAAGAAAATACACTACTTGGTTAAGTCATCAAGCTTAGATTGCTCATCCTTGGGTATATACACAAATGCCCCGGAACCAAATACCTTTGAGATGATCATAGGAAATATCGTTCCCTGTCCATACCCTTTCAGCAATATAACCATTCAAAGGAACTGCAGAAGACAAATTAATCAAGTACATAGTTGTGTGCATTGCTTCTCCCCAATGACATCTTGGAAACTTTGCTTATGACAACATGCATCTAACTCTCTTTAGAATGGTGTGTTTCATTCTCTCAACTACACTATTTTGCTGTGGAGTCTTAGGGATTGATTGTTCATGTTGAATGCCATGGTTTTTAAAATAATTCTGAAATTGACCTTCATACTCACCACCATTGTCAGTACGAATACACTTGAGAGGTCTATTTGTCTCTCTTTCAACCATAGTATAAAAAACTTTAAAGATATCTAGTACTTGGTCTTTAGATTTCAAAGCATAAGCCCATACTTTTCTATTAGCATCATCTATAAAAGTAACAAAGTAAGATGCACCACCAAGAGTTTTGACTTTCATAGACCCACAAACATCAGAATGAATTAGTTCTAAAACATGCTTTCTTTTATTAGGTGAGCATTGAAATGAAACTCTATTTTGTTTATCAACTAAGCAATGAATGCAAATATTAAAATGCATACATTTCATGCCAGTTAACAGATTTTTCTTGGCAAGAATTTGCATTCCTTTCTCGCTCATGTGACCCAATCGTCTATGTCACAATTCTATAGAGGCTTCCTTCTCCATGATGTTCATTTCATCTTTGCAAACACGTCTCTGTGTACGATAAAGAGTGCAGCACATGTTGCCTTTTGCTACAACTAGAGACCCCTTGGATAGTCTCCATTTTACATTGCCGAATTGATTATTAAAGCCTTCTTCATCTAACTTCCCAACTGAAATCAGATTCAAGCAAAGATCTGGAACATGTCTAACATCCTTGAGAACTAATTTATGACCTACGTCAGCCTCAAGGTAAATACCATCCATCCCCACAATTTTGGAAGTTCCGTTGTTTCCCATTCTCATAACACCAAAATCACCTGTACTGTAAGAGATGAAATATTCCTTGTGAGGAGTAGCATGATAGGAAGCACCCGCATTAACAATCCAATCTGTGTCATAACATGCTAAATTAATGCACGACTCTTCACAACCTGTAAGAACAATAATATCTCCACTTGTAACTCCAATAGTGTCATTTTCCTCATTTCTTTCACTTTTTTCCTTTCTTTCTTGTTGTCTCCCTTCAGTTTTCGATACTCACTCTTGTAATGGCCTTATTTTTTGCAATGAAAGCATATGATGTCTTTCCTTGACTTGGACTTGCCTCTGGACTTGTCTTGGTTATGCGGACCTCTGCTTTAGCTTCTACCCCATCTTTCTATAAAGAGAGCATATGAATTTGGGTCCATTGATTTTCTTCTAATTTCTTCATTGAGCAAACTACTTGTTACCATGCTTGTTGTCACTATTCCATTGGGTGCAGAGTTATTGAGAGATACCACAAGTGTTTCCCAACTTTCCATCAATGAACTAAGTAATAATAGAGCTTGAAACTCATCATCCAACACCGTCTTCATTGAAGCTACTTGATTTACGATATCTTGCATTTGATTCAAGTGTTCGGTGATGAGTGTATCGTCCTTGTACTTCAAATTTACAAGCTTTCTAATTAAGAAAGTCTTATTGTCGACAGTTTTCTTTTCATGCAATTCTTCCAACTTGTTCCAAAGTGGAATAGTTAAGATTTCATTTGCTACAATGTGATGGACATTATCATCCAACCGTTGTCTAATAAAAGCAACTACTTTTAAGTCAAGGAGTTCTCAATCCTCATTTGACATATCTCTCAGCTTACTATTATCACCTCTCATAGGTGCATACAAATCTCTTGAGAGCAACAAATCCTTCATTTTTTATTTTCAGAGTAACCAATTTCTTCCATTTAATAAGATCATTTTAACTGAACATCCTTTCATGATTTACACATGAAACAAGTTCTCTGATACCAATTTGTTGGGAATAATCCCTATATTTTTTCTTGTGAAAAATCACAAAAATCTTAACCACAAATCTCAAGCATGCAACAGTAATAAAAAAAAAAACCCAAAAATAGAGCAAGCACCAGTAGTAGACACCAAGTTTTATGTGGAAAACTCCTCAATGTGAGGGTAAAAACCACGGGACCAAAGTCCAAATCATCCAATATTAACAATAGTAATGGGGGACAATGTTTTTCTCTCTAATTACAACAAGATGATGAACATCAGAAAACTCTTGGATACCAGTAACAAAAAGCATCATTCAGATGGATAACAAACATGAAATCTCTCACCAAAAGTGGAAGCACAACAATGGAAGCAAGAGGAGATGCTAAAAATTGATTTATCTTCTTCGTTTTAGCCCTTATAACTCTTCTTCTTCTTCCCAAAAACCTTTTTTTCTAAACCCCTTTTCTGTTCTCTAATATTTTCTAGAGAACTATTAGAGTTGAAAGAGTAGAGAGTAGACATAAGCTTTCTCCAATTCCTTGGTTACAAAAAGTCTCTTAACTTTGTATTCCTTTTTTTTTTCTTTGTCTTTTTCTCCTTTTCTTTTCTCTACTTTTATTAGTGGGTCCCACCTCATAAGGAGGGAACCCCAACACTTAGGAGAAAATGAGATACTCTACTTGCTTCTACTTGTCAATTGATCAAATCAAAAATTAGAAAATAACCTAGAAGTGATCATCAAAACTGAAAAATCAAACCATACCGACGAAATCGAACAAAAAATTCAGTTAATTGAATCAGTTAGTTCGATTTCAATTTGATAAATGAGATACTGTTTATCAAAGCGAGGTAAATGAGATACTGTTTATATGTTACACCTGATCAGTCCTGAGATAATACGAAACTTGTTAACCGTTGCTGTGATGTAAATTGGGTTTTAGTTGAATCTGTGTACAGTGTTGTAATTCTCTCTTGCTATTATATATATATATATATATATACTAAAATGGTAACGGGTAGAGATGGGAGGTACGTGTTTTTGTTTTTCACGCAGCAATTAATCTCAGCAGCTGATGACTATAATCAAGTATAGATGAGATGACAGTTAACAGTAGAGAGAGAAAGAGGAGAAGCAAAGTCCAAAAAACATGGATCCTAGAGCCAATCAGAAAGGCCGGCTGTCAACTTGCCTGAACAAGTGTGAAGTGTCGACAAGTGACATGATGATACGTGGAGCGATTCATCAACTTGGTGACATCTTTAACATCTTGGACATCTAAGCAGTCTAAGTCATATAGGGCAACTCGGGTCACTTATCTAGCACCGGGTCCAAGCAGCTTGCCATACTCACCAACCTATCGAGGTGTCATGCAGTCTTTTTCTAGAAGAGGGTCAATTGTCTTCGATCTTCTCGGGATCATGTCGTGAGTCAATGGACTTTGGATTAGACGGACATGGACAAGCCTTATCAGCTTATGTGGAGTCTATCTTTGGGTGTAGAACAGATTTTGGATTAGACGAGTTGAAGATCTCATACATGTTTCATGAGGCCTAAGGTCACCTATATAAAAACATTACCTCCGGCCTCACAAGGTACATGTGATTTAACTCTCGTAATTTTCTATTCTAAGCTATCAGTTCTCTCACAAATCTCTCAAGCTAATTTAAACATTGGAATGCTCACACTAGGTAAGGTACCCCAAGACCTCTAATCTCACTATTTTGCAGTTTGACCCGGCCACATAGTAATCCGACATTCAACCTACCTTCTAGCAGAAAGCAACCAGATCGTTTATCATCATCCACCAGAAAAAGGTTATGCTTGGCCTCTTGGGCCACAGTGTAAGCTGCCCTACATATATACAAATTATAAAGCATAGCTGCTTACGCTTTACGCAGCAAAGTTGGCATCATCCAAATCATTGCATGCATCCAAACACTATTTAAATAGAGATTTCCGTGCACCTCCACCATGCCAAAACTACACTTTCAGGGTTTCAACTTTCAACTTTCAACAGTGACTAAATAATTGGATGGAATGCATAATGCTTCTCTGCTTTCTGCTTTCTCCAGTATAAATGGCCATCAGCATTGGTTAAGCCAGCCACAGTTGTTACCACAAAAGAACCCTCAGCCCTGTCAAAATTTATTCTTGCAATTTTATGAGGCCTTTATATAGGAAGTTAGGATTGTATTCATTTGATCATTGCTTGATATAAACAAGTCAAACCTATTTACTTCTAACAAATTTACATCTCATACAGAATTATTATGTTGAAATCTTAACAACCTGAAACATGAAATGCAAATTGTGTAAAACCCTAGAACCCATAATAGGGAATGCATTTACATTTACATATAAGGACCCTCTTTTCAGCACAAGAAAACTTTAAGATAAGAATTTGTAAATAGAAAACTATCCATAAATTGTTTTTTGGAATTCAAAAAATTATTCTCAAATACTGTGGAAGTAAGAAAGAAATGAATGTTTGTGATTCGTTCCCTATTACTTTACTCATAAAGATCGAGTAAATACTGTAACAAAGTTGGACCTTTATGATAGCTAGCCAAAAGAAAGACCAACAAAAAGAAGAAATGGAGGACAGCAATTGACCTCTGTGTTCTGAGAAGAGTCCCATACGCCATTCTGTCATATGGGTTAATCCAAAAGTTCCCTTTTTTCAATTATAAATATATATATATATATAGAGACATGTTGTCATTATTCATTTGCTTTCGAGTTTTCATTGCACTTGTCGGGTAAATCTATAATGCATGCACTCTCACTCTCACTCTCTCTCTCTTAACAAGACCTAATCTCATAAAGTTAGCTTTTGTGTTTTATTAGACAAAGTTAGATCATTAAAATAGACAACAGAAGCAAAATCAATGAAAATTTATCAAATATATATGCGCTGCATTTGGTTGCACATAAAGTGATAAAACAAATGATTTCCTTGAAATATTAGAAATATTAATTTTCCACAGCCATTTTTAATGTAATAAAAAACACCTCTATCGGAATAAAAGGGAGCCAAAGGGTAGAAAGTTAATGAGAATAAAAGAAAAAAAAAACGCAACAGAAGGTACTCCTTAAATACTTGGTGTATGATGTATCAACTATTTCCTAGCATATGATATCATACAACCTACAAAGGCTAAAACCTCATTAAAGCACTGCACATCCTGCTCTTGTTCCTTTTGTGCATGCAAGTTGATAAGATGATTCAGTAACTAAAGCTAAATCTTTAGAAAATATCAATGTTTTTAAAATAGGACCGGACCGGAAAAACCTTTGTGCAAATCAGTTCCATTTAACTCCAAAATCACTTTTTTGGCCAAAAATTGTTGATTGAGTTGGACTGTCGAATTGTTCAACTCAAGAATGATTTTTGGCTATTTTTTTGGATTTTTAAAATTTTTCTGTTAGAACAGGTTGTCTGTTTGGACCAGACAGTCAGACCATTCGACCAGGGAATCAGACCCAGAGCAGTTCCCTGCCCGACCTGGTTTTAAAAACCTTGGAAAGGACTTACATATATGGGTAGTAAATAGGCGATCAGCTCAGAGGAAGCAAGAAGTTAGCATAATGCTGAACCCACTTTATCCCCCTGAGGCAGACCAGTTTTTCATTGTTAAGGCTCAGTTTGGAAGGAGTACAAAATACAAATTAAATATGTAGAGTGCAAATATCTTGCATTTTGTATGCATTTGTATTGTATTTATACTCTTTTCAAACTAAGCCCAAGTGTATTTTCATATGAGATAATTATATTCCTCTAAAAAAAATAATATTTTGGAGTATTTGTTTATTAATAGCTTTTTCCAATGTAGACCATTTTTTTTAATTTTTTGGACAAGGCAAATTTAGATTTTGGAATCCTATTTTCTTAAAGGCTGCATTTGGTTACAGTGCAAATTAAGTGCAAACTAGCTAAGCATAAATTCTAATTTGCTTGTGCTTCAAATTTGACCTTGTCTCATTTATTTGTCGAAAGTAAAAGAGGATATAAAATGTAGTCCCATCTTATATGCCAAAGGGTTATTTGTTTGGGAATGATAGAAAACAATATTAAACAATACGGGTGATCTTTCCTTTATATGAGAGAAATGAAGTAGGAGAGAGGTGGTATAAATTTTGTATCAGCTTTTGAGATGCAAAATTTCTACTGCTAATGAGTGTAAATAAAACAAATAAAAACAAATTTTGTATAAGGTAAGAACGCAAATCATAGTTACATACAAACAGATAGAAATAATAAAGAAAAACAAGAGATCAGAAGAAGATAAGACTTGTGAAATTAGGAGAAAATTTCAACAGCATATATAGCCATAGCGACTTTAAATCTGACATGGAGAAGAAAACAAAAGAAAAAGGTAGTCCAGTGTCGGTAGTAGGAATATAAAAGGTTTGGGAGGTTTCACATCCACAGCGACGACAGGAAATTAAAATATGATTCACGAGAGGAAGGCGAAAGGCCGTCCACCTATCCACCTACTCCAATCCACAATCAATAAACGGTTTCTGGAGCAAATATGTGGTAACCTCAGTAAATGAATGTGATGTGTCAGCAACCGAGCAATCTCAATCAGAATTGGCCTTTCATGAATGTGATATCATTAATTTAACTTAACTTTACAAGGCTATATTATATATTATCAGAAATACTCCCTTGAGATTAATGCCCTAAAATTGATAATACTTATACAACATTGTTTTTTAGTTTAATATGGTACGAGCAATAAGACAGAAGACAGGCCAATCAGCAGAATTCAGAATATGGTTGGCCGTGGTAGATATTTATCAGGCGTAAATGTGTCGTCGATTCATATTCCAGACACACAGAGAGAGAGAGAGAGCTAGTGACTACGTACACCTGTAAGCAGCTCAACCTCTGGAGTCTGGACATGGCGGGTTTCAAACTTTAATCAAAGGAGCATGTGGGGAGGATGTAGAGTAGAGTAGAGAAAACTGAGAAGGTACGGGCTCTTTGTCTTGGAACTTGGAAGTTTGAACCAAGCGGTTCGACCTCGACAATGTTCTACTTAGGTTCGGTTTTGAAATTGAATATGAACGGTCGGATGGGAACCTTAGAGCATTCATTCCTACTCCTACCCAAGTACCCATGGCCTTGGGTGGGCCAGGTTTTGTTTGGTTTGGATTCCATTATCCGAAGTCACCCGCGTTATATTCAATTTGAAATTTATGATGGTATTATCAAATCAAACTCACTCTACAGATATTAGCTATCAATCATGAAATTCTTATTTCATATTTGTCTGGATACAGTAGTAGTATAAGCTCCAGAAGCATAGATGATAGAATTCCTAGCGCTTGCGCTTGCGCTTGGCTAGTAGCTCTGTCCCTCTGCTTTCTGTTGTTTGCTAATGAAACTTGTTTATCACCAAGAGAAAAAAAAAAAAAAGTTGACAGAATTCTTTAAATTGTCAATGGAATTAATGCAAGCGGCTTGATATACATATATATTCACGACCCCTCTTCCGAGTTCCGACATAACAAATCATCGCACCTTCCCCTCAACTTCTAATGCATGTATGGAGCATCTTTCTTGGATGCCATGTTCTTAGAATTTCTACTTTCACAAGATATGGGTCTAGACCATATTTGGTTCTCTGTTTTGGATCTCATTCTTTTAATTCTTGTTCATTTTGGATAAGAATGAACAAAAATGTATAACACTAGAGTCTTTAGTTACAAAATTCTTACCATGGGTTACATTCTTTCTAGAACTAAAAATCAGCCCATAACACAAAAATTGAGGTAACTTACAACATAAAAGATAATCATACCCCATCTTGCTCATTTTCATTATTTGAAGAAAATATGCTTACAAAATTGCTTCCATAAATGTTTACTAGTGCACTACTGTAGAAGTACTTTTACATAAAAGCACTTTTATAAAAGTACTTTTATAAAAGCACTTTTACAAAAATACTTTTATGAAAGCATTTTTATAAAAACACTTTTATAGAAGTACTTTTATAAAAGCACTTTTACAAAAATACTTATATAAAAGCACTTTTTCATAAATACTTTTATAAAAGTACTTTTATTATCAAAGTATTTTTATGAAAGCACTTTTGCAAAAGTATTTTACAAAAGCACTTTTACATAAGACACTTGTCAATCTAAAAAGTGTTTAGTTTGTAGCAATATTTTCTCTTTCTACCTATTTTTACCCATTCTTGTACATTTTAGAATTTCATCTTGAGTACGAATGAGAAAGAATGAGAATTGAACCAAACATGACCTTAATCTCTCACTTGATATTTATGGTGGGGTTCGGGCATCATCATTGATTCCATAGCCTGTTACAAAACCATTGAGTTCTGCTATCTGCTATTCCAAATTAGTTTAGTACATGACTTTCGACTTTAAGCCATGTACAAATTGGTTTTCAAGGGATGGAGGGAGTGGCTTCTTCTTATCTTGAAACACAAGTTGGGGGGGGATTCTATAATAATGTTTTTATTTTCAATTGTGTTTGAAACTGCTACATCAACAAAAAACGAAAATGTGTTCTTGAACCATGTTTTCCATTTTGAAAAGCAAAAACAATTTGGTGTTTTATTTGGGAAAATGTGTTTTTTAAACCATCAAAATGGTCGTTAGAATAAAAACAATTGGAGTACAGACATTGTATGATTTATGAAAGATGATAAGAGATCATTAGATGTAGACGTGTTTTTTAAATCAAAAGTTCAATAACATGTTTTTGGTTTCAGACCTAGAAATAAAGAAGACATATACAAACAAGAACATATTTTCCATGTTTTTGTCAATATGGTTTTGATATGTAGGGAAAATCTATGATGCAGAAAAGACATGATATGAGAAGAGTTTTACCAATCAAAACTCACTCATGAATTTTGATAAATAATACCTGATTGGCTAACTAGTCAGAAAATTTTCAGATATCATATCTTTCCCATATCATAGTCGAAACTTTTGTTTTAAGAACTCACAATAAGGAAAACAATCACGTTAGAAATAGTCCCTAGTGTTTTTTCTTTACTACCAAGTACTTTAAAGGTAGTGGCAATTACTCATTGAACTTTTAGATTCAAACAAAAAAACCCATCTCTAGTAATTTGAGTGACGGAAGTTAATGGAATTCACAACAAAAAAAAAAGGTAAAATACAAAAACCTCCCCTAAAGTTTTTGACAATCATAAAAACCTTGCCTATAGTTTCATTTTAACAAATGCCTCCCCTGAACTTTTGAAAAACTTGACAAAAACCTCCCTTCCATCACCTTCCCAAGTGGAAAATGTTAGACGGATGCACTAGTTTTTTCCAAATAGCCATTCTACCCTTTTATAAACTATTTTACATACAAAATTACTGAAATAACCCTGTTTTTATTCAACAAAAATGTTAGAAGATGACCGTTAGAGGAGGTTTTTGTCAAGCTAAAATAGGGTTACTTCAGTAATTTTGTATGTAAAATAGCTTGTAAAAGGGTAGAATGGGTATTTGAAAAAAAAATTGATGCATCAATCTAACATCTTCTATCTGGGAAGGTGACGGAAGGGAGGTTTTCGTCAAGTTTCTCAAAAGCTCAAGCGAGGTATTTATTAAAATGAAACTATAGGGGAGGTTTTTATGATTGTCAGAAACTTCAGAGGCCTTTATCTGTATTTCTCATCAATTGTCTCTCATTCTTTTTCGTTGCTTTTGTGCTTTTCGTAGGTCAATGCAACAATGGCCAATGACTAATGCAACAATGCCCGCCGCCATCAATTGTCTCTCATCAGGGATTTTGCTGCCAATGGAGACCTTTAGTAAGGAAATCCTTGGATCGATCAAGTAGCGGATACCAATATGCAACACCTGTTCAATTTTATGCAATTGAACAAGTATGAAAATATTTTTGCTGAATTTTCTTTTAAATTTTATTTTTCTATGTTTAGTTTGTGCTAGTTGTTCGAATGTAGCCGTTGTTGATTTACCAATTTTCTTTGAATTTCTTGCACTTTTTATATTTTTTTCAAATTTTTCCATGTAACTTTTTTTTTCATTTTCATGTTTTCTATAATTTTTATTGTTTTTTTACACCTTTCTTTTTTGCAATTTAAACATTTTCCTGTAATTTTTGTTATTCATTTGCAACTTTTAGTATTTTTCCCATCATTTTTGTTGTTTTTATAATTTCTTAGGTTTTTCTCAAATTTCTTTTTTTTTCAATTTTTATATTTTTCTGAAACTCTGCATTTTTTGTAACTTTTTGCATTTTTTCTACAATTTCTATTTTTATGTGAAACGATACTTTCATTTAAATTACTATTATTTTATTTTTTCTGACATTTTACATGAAATATATTTATCATTTTTAGTGTTTCTAAAGCATTTTTTAACTTTTATTTGAAAATTAAATTTTTGAACTTTTTATTATTTTTTATGTTTTCTTAGTCGAAATATATATTTATATATTTTTGTGCATTTGAAATAAATAATAAGTTAAAAAATAAGTCCAATTTGGATCAGGGTGGGTCATATGGGTAAGTTAGGGTTAGGGTGGATTATGACGAAATTCGCATTAGCTGAAAGTTTTGGCTGTTCAGCAGGCCATGAAACCTTATAATAAGGTTCTATACCAATATTAAATGCACAGGGCCCACATTTTTTACAATAGGACCCTTGAATTTAATACTGGCAGTGGCAGTAACAGCTAAAGTGTTCAGCTAAACCTTGCTTGGCTATGACAAATAAGTTAGAGGATCAATAGAGGTGATTTGGTACTCAACCCACAACCACCCCACCCATTTGATATTCCTACTTTCAAATAATCGAGATCACATCTGCATCCTACAGACGGCGCCCCACAAACAGCCCACATGTATTGGGATCATCTCCCAAAGTTGTTTCAAATACACGGTTGGGATATATCCTGTGCGGCGTTTGCAGGGCGGGCGCGGATGTGGATTCCAAATAAACTCTTTCAAAGTTTATCAATTTGTTCTTGAGGAGATATATCCTTGTGAGTGTGACAAACCTCCCAAAGAGTGTGTTGCTCCTTGCTCCTATACAGCACGACCAAGTATACAAGTGCAGTCAATGGTTGGTACCGTAGATTTTACAGGTTACTCGGTCAAGGTTCAGAACATCGAATAAGTGAAAATTTAATAATCAAATGGTGGCACTGACATACATCAATTGTAATATCGGGTAGCCATAATTGAGATACCGACAAAGGAGAGAACATGATAAAGAAACATATCTGAACTCGATAATATTAACATCAAGTTACACAATCCTTTCTTATAACTACTAAGATTATAATACATCTGTAAAGCATGCGTCGAATTACTAATCCATCCAACAAATCTGTACGGTAAATGAAAGAGGTAAACAACAAAATGTAATTTTAATAGAAAAAAAAAATGTACTACTTACAATGACATTTCGAAAACCCAACTTCTCATTGCATCAAGAAATATGGATGTAACCCTGATTTACACTTCACAAAACAATTTAAGAATATTCCTTAATAGAAAAAATAAAAATAAACTATGCAGATTCTTTAGAAACTATTCACATATTCTGTGCTGGTTAATGACCTTTCTTCTGTAATAATTCTTTTAGTCTACTGTTAGCCAATACTTCTCTATTCACAGCTCCTCAATTCACCAAGGAAAAATGTCCAAGAACATTTAGATCAACTGCAGGCAATGAAATCTAAACTCCAACACAAAATTCAGAATCTTCCTTCTAGGCCCATGTCTTGAGAGAGCTTCTAGCTAAAAAGGAGTCTGTCAGTAAATCCAATAATCACAAAATTGTAGCCAAAAGAGCATCCAATGTTACACCATAAACAGGTAGTTCAAGTCCTCTACTGTAAGGCGACTCTGGCGACTGCCCGTCACATCCTCTCCAAATGCAGATGCCACCATCTCTCTCTTTTTTTGCTGCATAACCCACATATTTTATGAATGTTGTTGGTCAATTGAGAGAATAGATTAATGTGAAATTTTCAAATCAGAACTAGGAGATAATTGGTAAAAATGCAAATTTCCTTATCAAAGATCCATTAAAAGAATGGAAAACAAAGAGGCTCTGTAGCAAGTAAACATAGAACATGAGAACTCAGTACAAGAGGGTTTCTTAGGATTTTGACTAGCACGAGGTTCATAAAATCGTTACGTATTGGCCAATATGGGCCTATACGTATCGTACCGGGCCTTTCCCGGTACGCCCCTACAGGGGTTGTATCAGGTCAGGTCCTGGTTCAAAGGGTACCCGGGACTTAAACCGGCCCCTCTGAACCAAAATTGAAAAAAGAAATAAGTTAAAAAAAGGACCTATACGCCCTACCGGCGTATCGGCCAGTATTGATACTTTGAACCTTAGACTAGCATGTAAACACAATATACGTGAACTAATGCAATTCAATTAGAAAACAAAAAACTCATTATCATCTAAGCCTTGTCCAAACTATATGGGTCAGCTACATGAGTCCTGTTTCACTATTCTCTCCTGTTTAGTGCCAGAAAATAAAAACTATAAGATGATATAACAAAACTATACCTGAAGAGCCAATATCCGATCCTCAACTGTATCTTTCACAGTTAATCTTAAAACGGTGACAGGACGAGTCTGCCCAATTCTATGTGCTCTATCAATTGCTTGATCTTCAGTTGTTGGATTCCACCATAGGTCCAGAAGGAGAACATGACATGCTGCTACCATGTTCAACCCAAGACTTGCTGCTTTCAAAGACATAATCATAACAGAAACCTATAATGGACAATGAGGAATCACATTTAATTAAATTCATGAGAAATGCAAAGTCTTAATTTAATTGAACACAAGAATGATTTTGGCATTGTTCTCCAAAAGAGGTTTCTGCAAATCTAGAGAAACTAATAATGAAATTATAAAACAATGAGGGTTTTCAAAAATCAGAACCAAACCTCTGGAAGGGTGTTAAAATCCTTCAGAGCTTTGTCCCTAGCAGCAACTGACATTGTCCCATCAAGTCTTCTGTATTGTATAGAAGAACTTTTAAGACGAGCTTCAAGCAAATCCAACATCCTTGTCCATTGGGAGAAGACAATTGCTTTCTCCCCTACTTTACATTTGTCAGGTATATCCTTAAATGAAGAACCTGAATGAGAACCAGACCTATCTTCTGAACAGCTAGTAATCTCATTAGTACAGTTCAAAGCATTATCCATTGAGGAACACTCTAATGGTTTAGATAGTGACTTCAGGACCTCAAGTGCAGCTTTGACTTTGGATGAATCAGAGGAAAAATACTCTGAACACCGAACATGCTGAGAGGTAGAATGATCATTGTAACAATCCTGACTAGACTGGTCAGAGAGTGAGCATTTTATGGTGGCCCTGGAAAACACCGAGGTTACACTGAGTTGAGCTTTGCAGTGTACTGAAGGGCACAGATTATCATCACCTGTTAGATGTTCACAGATGCATTGGTTGCAGAAAACATGGCCACAGATAGTAACAACAGCATCTTCAGGTGGATCCTATAAAAACAACACGGGGTAATGTGTCAATAAACAGAAAACATGACTGCAGATAGCAAGTAATTTCATTCATGAAGATTCTGTTGAGGAGCACCAACAGAAGTTGGATAATAAATAAATAAAGTGCGCTTTAATCTAATCTTTCTTTCGGTCACAAAAAGTAATACAAACAAATATTTTTGTTAAAATTGACTATACTGAATTTCATTCCTCAATAAGAGAAATGCTTGACCACAGGAATCAGACTAAAATAAAAAAGACAGCTAAAAACTGACCAGAAACTGATAACGGATATTATAAGAGAATGGTTACAACAATCACCCTAGTACGGGATAGCCCCAAACAAAGTCAGAAAAAAAACTCCTGCTTAGGCTAAACTGCTAGCAGCTGCATTAGCACTTACTGGAACTTAGCTCAACGAGTAATTCAATTGTCCTTCCATGGCAGGGATCTCCCTAACAATAAATCTGAACTCCCATGGAACTTCCTTTCCTGTCTTTAACCATGGATGGCAACCTGGCAGTCTCCCTCAATCAGTAAGGTGTTTAACCTGTTCGCAGCAGCTAATTTTAGCCCCTGTAGCACAGCAAGTAGCACATCCCTCAAAGAATTCCAAGTATCCAGAGGTCCAGAATAACTTAATGTGATGTTGCCTTTGTCACCCCTCACAATTCCTCCAATCCCAGAATCACCCACATTTGTGATGCTGCATCCATCAACATTTATTTTCTAAGTGCCAACCCTGAGGACACCAGTGTTATTGTCATCTCAATTTGCTTCTGGATTCTGCCACTACCATGCACCACCCCTCTTAGGATGCCGGACAAATATGTCCCCCTTTAAACTCTTCTGTCATCATTACCCAATGAACAACTTTTAACTTCATAAGTCATATCATATTCTCAGGTTGTTGCTCCTTATCTTCATAGAATCTTGCATTCTTGTTTCCCCATATACACCATAGAATAGCATTTCTAATACAATGCCACACTACCTTCATTCTTTTGGACCCTAATTTGAAAGGATACCACCCAAACAGCTCCATAATGTTGGATGGAGCCATGCATGTCATCCAAAATAAAGAAAAAAAAAGTGAATATAGATCCTAGAAGCGACAAGACACTAAGGTTTCTATTTACTTTGGAGCCTCTCACTCGTGTTGATTATTTAAAGGGCTGCCTTCCAACAGAAAACTTGACTTTAGGTGACGGACCATTCCAAATGGCTTTCCAATGGAAAGAGCACAAGCAAAGAGCTTTGAAGAAACAAAAAAATAAATAAAAAATAAATAAATAAACAGTAAATGAACCACTGGAATGAGGTGCTCACCCCTCTCATTCCCACCAGTCTGGTTGATCATTGATGACCACTTGGTTCAGTATGTTCATCAGATTTTCTACCTCCCCATGTCCCTCAAACCCCTTCTCCACCCAAGTTTCCAAGGTAAAATGCCCATTTTCAAATGAATTGAAATCTGAAATTGGTCTATGTTTAAAAGAAGAAACACCATTTAAATGAGGAAAAGACTCACAAAGAGGCTGATTGCCCCACAACAAATCTTCTCAAAATTTTACGTTTCTTCCCTTTAAGGGATATACCTGGTGTGCTGAATAAGGTAGGTAGAATGGACAAAACAGGCAAGGACATCTCAGGTTCGAATTTCAAGATAGCTCAAAATCCCACCCATTAGGATTTAGTCCATAAATTCTCCTAATCACCAAGTGCCACAATTCTAACTCTCTTTGGGAATCTCCACAACCATTTCTCCAACATAGCTAAATATTTGTCTTTGAGTCTACCAATCCTAAATTTGTTAAATTGACCCAATTTTCAAGGTAATCCGTCTTCTCCTACCCAAGGTACCATAGGAAATTTCTTATTATCTCTTCAATTCTTTTAATCACCTTCATCAGGGCTTTAAAAAGGGACAAGAAGTAAACAAGAAGGTTAGAGAAGGTAGATTTTATTAATGTAAGCCTCTTACCCTTGGATATGCAACTTTTTTCTTTCAAACCACCAATGTAACCTCGCCACCACACTCTCCCAAAATCCTAATTCCCTTGGATTTCCCCCAAGGATAAACCCAAGTGTTTTATTGTCCAAGCTTTTATCAAATATCTCAATAATCCTGCACACCTAGCCAACTCATGAAGTTGTAAATTCAATCCAACTAAACTACATTTAGCTACATTTGTTTTCAACCCTGATACCCTCTAGTCTCTCCAATAAAGCTTTTGCTAGCAGGCACTAAAAATTTCGCCAAACGTTTATGATTATGGATCTTGATTTCAAATTTTGTGCTCGTGTTTGGGCATTATCCAGAAACAATGTGATAGATATGGCTTTAAACAGGACAGAATGGCAAAAAGGATACATGTACAACCTCATAGTTGGTGTTAAGAGAAATATTGTAATTATTGTATTTGGGCATATTTGTAATATTGATAAATTATGGGGACCTAAATGTATTTATGGGAGAAAAAGGGGCTTCTGTATAATTCTGATATATTTTGGTCCGTTGCTTAGTTGGATTGAAGTTGTAAATTCAATCCAACTAAACTACATTTAGCTACATTTGTTTTCAACCCCGATACCCTCTAGTCTCTCCAATAAAGCTTTTGCTAGCAGGCACTAAAAATTTCGCCAAACGTTTATGATTATGGATCTTGATTTCAATTTTTGTGCTCGTGTTTGGGCATTATCCAGAAACGATGTGATAGATATGGCTTTAAACAGGACAGAATGGCAAAAAGGATACATGTACAACCTCATAGTTGGTGTTAAGAGAAATATTGTAATTATTGTATTTGGGCATATTTGTAATATTGATAAATTATGGGGACCTAAATGTATTTATGGGAGAAAAAGGGGCTTCTGTATAATTCTGATATATTTTGGTCCGTTGCTTATTTAAGCTAGTGGTTGTGAGAATAGGGTTTGAGGAAGAGTGAGGAAGAGAGAGTGTAGGTTGTCTTTAAAGCCTTCCACCCACAACTTCAGAGTTCTGTTGCTTGCAGCAAACCTTACGTCTTCAACATTCGTTGTGTCTTCTTTCTGTTTCGTATCATCCTCTAGATTTTCCACCTTCTATTTTTCCCCACTTTCCTCTGTATCTCCTTCCAATTTCCCCTTCTTGACTGTGAGCTGTGCTTCAGTTTTGACCAGATATTCTTGGAGCTTTGATGTAAAGGATTTCCAGCCTCTGATTTCCTTCCCCTCTGGGATCCAGAGCATCTGCCTTTTACCATTAGCAAACCATTCTGTGGCTACAACAAACCATCCTTTTCCATTTCGTTTTAGTTCAGCTGAGTAGCTCTTCCTATTGAGTGCTAGTAGCTCTTCCTATTGAGTGCTAGTTGACTCTTCCTCTCTTCTCTGATCTTCAATGATCTCATCCCGTTGTTTCTGCAGTCCTCAAACTTAAACATTTTGGCTTCGATCTGTAGCTCCCCTCTCCATTTCGTGGTAGCTCGGGAACTTACCATTTCTCTGATTCACAATTTGCTTTTCTCCTCCACCCTACTTTCTCAACCAGAGAGAATTATATTCATGCAAAGAAGAATGCTCCCAAAATTTTGTATGCTCAGCTCCTTAATTTTTGGAAACATACCTTAAGACATAAATCCATCAATATCCTGCACAAAAAGTGAATCCCTCTCTCAATGGATCTGAAGAAATGGTTGACCTGCACTTTCCTCTCTCTAGCTGTATCTCTTTCCTCCTCATTTTGCGGTTTGAGATGGGGCATTGCTTCATACTTTCCATCTAAACTACCGAGAAAGGTTATTTTATCCTTCCCACACCAGCAATAGAAATATCACTCTGTTTTTCATCATAGACATACTCTCTCTATTATCATAATATCATCTATTCTTCCTCTCTCTAGATGTATCTCCTTCCTCATTTTGCAGTTTGAGATGGGGCGTTGCTTCATACTTTCCATCTAAAACCCAACAAGGAAAAACTTGGTTGTTTGTGGTGGAACTATTTATCCAGTCATTACAATTGATTTGAATTCCTTATTTAATTTAAATAACTAAATCAGGTTTAATTTGTAATTTAAAAGTCTTTCTAGTGACTTTTTTGTTTAAATTAAGAAACTTTCTTTGTCGAGGGTGGCAAGATGGAAAAGAAAAAAGATTCATATGATGAAGTAGGATCAAGTTTGTCAGCCTCTTGCTGAGGGTGGGTTGGGAATTAGGTATTACAATGGATTTGAATAGAAAATGGGATGAAACAAGTTACATGGTGTTGACAAAATGAATGGACTCCCACCCTCAATGAGCCAAAAAAATAATATTTATATGTTATGTACAATTACAAAAATGCCCTTATAGGGCTGAAGAAATTGTTTCAACTTCAATAAAGAAAAGAAAGTTGAAGAAAAGGATAGAAAGAAGAATTAGGAGAAGATAGGAAGAAAAAGAGAAGGGAAAGAGAAGAAAAGAGGGAAGACTAGAAAGGAGAAATCTCACTCTCTTCTCCTTACTATCGACCCAAGTTGTATTAACATTTTACTAAAGTTGAAATGACAACATTACCCTTAATTAAGTTACAAAAAACATAAGAGAGAAAAATAAAAAGAAAAAGGCAATAATGCCCTTATCACTAATTCTAACACTCCTCGAACTGGAGCATATATATCATAAAGTTCCAACTTGTTACAAATATAATTCATCCTTGAGCGACCCACACTTTTAGTAAAAAATATCAGCTGCTTGGTCTTCAGATTTAACATAGGGAGTAACAATCTCTCCACTTGTTACTTTCTCTCTCACAAAATGGCAATCAACTTCAATATGTTTAGTCCTTTCATGCAACATTGGATTGTAGGCAATATGTGTTGCAGCTTGGTTGTCACAAAACAATGTAATGGGTTGACAAATTGTGATATTCATCTCCTAAAGAAAATGATTCAACCAAACTAGCTCATAGGTAGCATGGGTCATTGCCCTATATGGCTTCAGTACTACTCCTAGCAACCACACTCTGTTTCTTGCTCTTCCAAATACCAAGATTTTCGCACAAGAAGGTACAATAACCTGTAGTAGGCTTCCTATCCATCAGAGACCCTACTCAATTTGCATCTAAGTACCCTACCAGAGACATCTCCCACTTTTTTATACAAAACCCCCCGGCCAAGAGCACCCTTTAGATACTTCAGCACGCTCATAACACCATCCCAATGAGCAGTTGTTGGATTCTACATGAGTTGACTTAGGACTCCAACACTAAAGGAGATGCCAAGCCTAGTGATGGTAAGATAGATCAGCATGCCTATTTGTCTCTAATACCTTGTAGGGTCTTCTAATGGCTCCCCCTGATTATCAATCATCTTCACATTGGGATCCATAGGAGTTTCAACTAGCTTGGATCCCAATGACCAAATTTCATCCAACATATCTAAAACATACTTTCGTTGGGACAAAGAGATTCCCCACTTTGATCGAGCTACCTCAATTCCAAGAAAGTACTTCAAGGTTCCTAGATCTTTAGTTTGAAAGTGTTGTTGTAGGAACTATTTCAACTTATCAATTCCATGTGTATCATTGCTAGTGAGGACAATATCATCAACATGCACTGCTAGAATGATTTTCCCAGATGACAAGTCCCTACTAAATACATAGTGATCAGCACGGTGATTGCTTCAACCCATAGACAGCCTTCTTCAAACGACACACCTTTCTTGACTCCCCCTAAGCAACATACCTAGGAGGTTGCTCCATATATACCTCCTCTTAAAGATCACCATGGAGAAAAGGATTTTTAACATCAAGCTGAAATAGGGGCAAAGTGGGCAGTTAAAGAGATAAGCACTCGTCTAGAACCTATTTTAGCCACAGGAGAGAAGGTTTCTAAATAGTCCACACCATAGGTCTGAGTATACCCCTTAGCAACAAGTCAAGCTTTGAACCACTCAATACTGCCATCTTGACGGTGTTTAACTATATAGACCCATCAACAACCAACGATTTGCTTCCCAGGTGGTAAGGAAGTGAGATCCCAAGCATTATTAGATTGAAGAGCATGAAATTCTTCATCCATCGCCTTCTTCCATTAGGAGATGAGAGGACTCCCTGTAAAGAACACGGTAGAAAAACAGAGAGAAGGAAAATGAAGCGTTGATGTGAATGAGACGAATGAGCAAAGGAGACATACCAAGAAAGGGGGTCACCTGTGCAAGCACACTTACCCTTATGAAGAGCAATAGGAAGATCAAGATGGATTTGTCAACAGCAAAGATTATAGTGGCATGTCAGAAGCTAGAGCTGGATCAACTGTTGGTGACAATTCTGGTTGTCTATCACATCTAGAGTACACTCTGTGAATAGATGGTCGGATAGGCTCCTCCACAGTAGGTAAGGGAATAAAGACATCACTAAGTCAGAGGGAAGAGGGATAAAAGGAGAAGGTTCACGTAAATAGGGTAAACTCTCAAAGAAGGTAACATTCAGAGCAAAAAAAGCTTTCCGTAGAATAGGATCATAGCACTTGTAACCTTTTTGGGTATGAGAGTAACCAAGAAAATACATTTGATAGCTCTGGAGTCAAGTTTGTCATGGCCTAGACCTAATTTGTGAACAAAACAAACACAACCAACCACAAGAGGAGGAAGAGAGAACGGGGAAGTAGAAGGAAACAAGAAAGAGAAAGGTGACTCACCATCTAGGACTGAAGAAGGTATACAGTTTATGAAAAAACAAGAGGTGAGCAACTGCATTACTCCAATAGATTTTAGAGATCAACATTTGAATCAACAAGGCTCGAGCAGTTTCAATCACATGACGATTTTTTCTCTCAACTAGACCATTTTGTTGAGGATGTGTGAAATGAGGACTGATGTATAACAGCATGAGAGTCAAAATAAGACTAAAAACTATTATGAAAGTATTATTTGGCATTATAAGAACGAAACGCTTTAATGTATACACTAAACCGATGCCTTATCTCAGCATAAAAAGATAAAAAAAAAAAATAGAGAACAATTCTAAACGATCCTTCATTAAGTAAATCCATATCATTCTTGAATAGTCATCAATAATGTTACAAAATATCTAAATCCATTATAAGATGACACACGACTAGGACCCCAAACATCTGAATGGACTAAAGCAAAAGGACTCTGGACTCTCTTAACATCCCTAGGAACAAAAGACACTATATGATGTTTACTTAACTAACATGACTCACAATCTAGCTGAGTTACAAACTCCAAAGTCAGGACTTGCTTTTTCAAAACATGCAGAGAATGATGACCAAGATGACAATGCCACTAATGTGGTGTAAGAGAGGAATTAAGAGCCTTCTGAGGACCATGGTCATCCAAGTAGTACAGTCCTCCAACTTCACAACCGCCACCAATTGTCTTCCCCATCTTGAGATCCTGAAAGACACACTAACACAGTATAAAGGATAAAAGGTTATTGAACAATGAAGGGTTTGAGTAAGTCTACTTACAAACAAGAGACTAAAGGAAAACTTGGGAACACAAAAAACAAAGTGTAAACTAAGCTCAAAACCAAGAAACACATTATCTGTACCAATAATAGTAGAAGAACCATCAACTAAGGTAACAATTTGAGAGGTAGAAGGTGGTAACAAAGATACAAACATATCTAAGGAGCTAGCCATGTGATTTGAGGCTCCAAAATCAATTACCCATGGTGAAGGTGAAGAACTAGAAACAAGGCAAGCAGTACTTGACTTCATAAGTGTAGTAGTGGCTGAACCAAAAGAGGCAAACTGGCGAAGCTTTTCATACTCCTCAGATGAGATAAAGATTGTGTCTTTATCCTTAGCAACATTGGTAGTAGGAGCATCTTTAGTCACACTGACTCCCAGTCACCTTCCACCATTGCATGGTTAGCCCAGGAGGATGGAGGGCCATAAAGATCATAACAAAAGTTGATTGAGTGACCTCGTCCACAATGTGATCACTTACGAGCTGAACCACAACCACTAACACTATGACCACCACCACCTCTTGCACCACCAACCTCTCTACCACCTCCACATGCACCTCTGGGCCCACGGCCAAAACCCCTCACATTACCTCCACCTCTGCCACGCATATTTCTACCAAGAAAACCTCTGCTAGAAACCACCATGGCTGATCTCTCTGAAGGTGGGGATGATCACTATGTGGATTTTAGGCTCTCCTTATGTGGGAGAATACGTCGGACAATGATGGAAGATCACTGCTCCCTAAGATTTGGACCCGCCTGGTTCAAATTCAGACCTCAACCCAGATAAAAACCTTGCAACATCTAGATGTTCTCTTTGTTCTTGTTGAGTCTTCAAATCAGTGGATAAGGATTGATAAACATTAAGTTCATTCCTTAAGCTTTTTAAAGAAGCATAGTTTTCTTCAACATTTTTATCCCCTTGTTAAAGAGAAAAATAGTCTTGGTATAACTGGTAAATTCTTGTGACATTGTCTTGTCCAAAATACAATTGCTTGGCATGGTCCCAAATCTCCTTGGTCGTGTCTATAAACATAAGGTTCACACTAATGTGATTCTCCATACTATTCCAAAGAGATGTCATAATTTGGGCACTCTCTTGTACCCATTCATAGTACCCCTCTGATTCACTTTTCAATGGACCCTCCTTAATATACTTCAACTTGCCTCTTGCAATTAGAGATACCTCAACCGACTTGGCCCATGGGATATAATTAGTACCATTAAGTTTCACCATAGTTAAATGAGAAGTCATGAGATCTGATTGCACAGCTACTATAGGCTTAGTGCTACCATTTGATGAAGCCATGAGTGAGAAGAGATCACTGATTTGTCACCTAGGAAAACTGTCAAACAGCTGGTATGCAACTATTGTAGTACACCTTTTTCTTTAGGAAAAACATCAAGAATCGTCAGCCCTCTACTTTAGAAACACTAGGGAAAATATTACACACTTACCACAAGGTGTCACCACACCACAAACCAGCACAAAATCACCACACATCAAGGAGCGCCTACCTCACAACAAGGCTGCCCTTTTCAAACTGCCAAATAGAGGGGTTTTAGAAAAACACCACCAACTCACACAATACTGCAACTTGAGGCATTAAAGCCTCTTTTCCAAGGGAGCGACTAGTCCTCTTAATTCCTTTTCCTTTCCAACAAAGAATAAAGAATATTCTATATTTCTAGGGCACAAAAAAATTGAGACGTGAACATTACCGCCAACAGTACAGTCGACCTCAAAACTCTGATACCATGTTCCAACTTCAATAAAGAAAAGAAAAGTTGAAGAAAAGGATAGAAAGAAGAAAGACAAGAAGATAGGAATAGAAATAGAAGGGAAAGAGAAGAAAAGAGGGAAGACTAGCAAGGAGAAATCTCACTCTCTTCTCCTTATTGTCAACCCAGATTGTATTAACATTTTACTAAAGCTGAAATGACAACAATACCCTTAGATAAGTTACTAAAGCTGAAATGACAACAATACCCTTAGATAAGTTACAGCAGACACAAGAGAGAAAAATAATAAGAAAAAGACAATAATGCCCCTGTCACTAGTTCTAACAATTCTAACAGAAATAATAGGGTGATATAATACAACTATGGTACAAAAACACCCTTAGCTCCTACAATCTCTACATTAAGGATTTTAATGTGGCTACTTGGAAAATGGCTTTGGAGGTTTGGGGCTGAGAGGAATGTTTGGTAGAGAAAGCTTATTGCAGCTAAATACGATGAGCAGGGGAAATTGGGATTCGTCTAATCCTTTCAACTCTTATGGAAGCTCTCTTTGGAAAGACATTTTAAAGATATATAGTATATTTTCATTGGGGGTTAGTTATAAAATGGGAGATGGTAGCAGATTGGAATTTTGAAGAGAGGTGCCTAGCATGTACAAAAAAGGAACCGTGATTTTTCTTGCCCCTTAGATAAGACATCAATCTTCCAGCCCTTTATAAACTCCGCCATCATTTTAGGGAAGCAGCCACTCACCTCGAACAGTTTCCAGATTTAGACCAAATCTCAAACAAGAATTTGAAGTGCAGCAATAAGTGACTGATTCTATTTGCTCGTCACAGAAAACACAGTTTGCAGAGTCTAGCACCATACCTTCCTTAGCAAGCTATCCCTCGTTAAAATTATATTCAGATAGGCAATCCAAAAAAAAAAAAATGATCCTCGGACCTACTGATAGAGTTGTAAAAAAGATTTTACTGTGAAATTTCCACAATTCTCCCATTCCCAACCTTTCTATCACTTCCCCCAATATCCACCCGAGTATCATATAATTTATGTAGCAATTCCACCTTGGGACCTCCCAGTCATTCAAATTTCTTCTGAACTGGAGGAGCCAAAGGCACATTTCCATTTAGTATCTGCACAAAATCTGCAACCTGAGCTTCTTTATCAGCAGCTAGCTCAAAAAGAGCCAGAAAACTATCCATCAATGGCCTATTTTAAAACCAAACATCCCTCCAGTATTTCACCTGAAGCCCATCACCAACCTTGAATCTCACACCCTTTGAATAAATTTCAAAAGCTTTTCTAATACCCTTCCAAACAGAACATCCATAGAATTGGTTTGATAACCCCTGGAGATCCCATCCCAAATTTCTATACCCGTATTTAGCTACTACCACCCTCCCCCAGAGACCTCCTTGATTTCAGAAAATTTCCAAAATCACTTTCCAAATAGAGCAATATTCATATTTTTCACCTTCCTCACACCCAGACCTCCCTGGAGTCTTGGCTTACACACTAACCAAATTATATTTCTTTTTATCCTTCCACCCTCTCCACAGGAATTATTTCATTTTCTTTTCAATGAGAGATGCCATTCCAGCCAGGATAGGATACATTGAAAGCAAATATAGGGGAATAGATGACAGCACACTTTTTAGTAAAGTGATTGGGAAATATTTGACCAGGATGATACTGATGAGAGTTTCTTGGCTAGCCTAAGAATCTAAACCAAAGCTTTGGCTTTCCTAGGTAACTTCTAAAGACAATTTTCTGCATTGGTCAGTTGCCATTGGGAAATATTTGACCAGAGATAACCTACCAAGGACAGATATGCAGATCCAGGACCAATCCTGTGGTTTGTGTGCGATGGCAGCTGAATGTCTGGATCACCTCTGAATTCATTGTCCTTTTTTTTGAAGATAAAGCAAAAATTTTATTAAAACAAAAAGAAGTACAAAGAAAGGTGATAAGCAATCAACAGAGGGAAATTAAACACCCAATGAAAAACCAACTAAAATAAAGCAAAACCCTGCCAAGCAAACACCCCACAGAGGCCGACCCCCTTACAAAAGGAAACAAAATCAAATCAAAACAAACAATGAGATCCCAATCATCAAACAAAAAAACAGCTCCCTTTCCAGCCCCAAGAACCACCCAACAAGAACCCAAATCAAAACCCCAGCCCCCTAACAGACTCTTATTCATGCAGTCTTCTTGTTCAATTTTTGAATGCAATCTTCTTGTTGTCTTCTGACTCCATTTTTGTGTTTTCTTACTATCTTGCTAGGCCCAATGCCAAACAGGCCTCCTCTATCCTTGCAAAAACCTTTGACGCTGTTATCTGTTGTTGACTCTCTCTGCTTTTCTGTGAGATCTGCATCTTCTAATTGTGTTTAAATTTCCAACTGCTTCTTCCAATTCTCCAACAGATTTCTGACCTCTATCTGACCCATCCTCCCCTCTCAATTCTTCTTCCTTTTCCTTGATTCTATTCTCACAGCCTTCTTTCAGCTCTTTCAACTTTTGAGTTATTAGATTACTTGCATTACAGTCAGCCACTTGATTATCCTTATTCTCCTTCTCTCCATTTCTTTCCTCCACGAACCTGGATTATCCTTACAGTCAGCCACTGAATTCATTGTCCTTCTTTTCAAGCCTTGTGGACTCATTTCCTGAAATCAGCTAGTTTATGTTGGGTTGTGCCACAATTCCTCTCTGATCTTCTTTCTAGCTGGCAGCAGCAAGCCAGCAAGGTGTGAGTGAGATTTGGAAATCAATGTCGGGTATTGTTCCTGCGGTTGTTGTGTGATCAATATAGGCTGAAAGAAATAGAAGGATCTCCCTAAACAAGTGCAGATTGAAGGAGGAGCTTATTAAATTCATATTTGACAAGCTTGGCATTTGGTTTTCTGTTACTAAGGAAAGTGGCCATCTGTCCCCTTGGCAGTCCTTGCAGTGTCTCAAGTTCTGGAGGGTGTATTAAGTGTGTCAGTGTGTCTCGTGGGTTCAGAGTCTAGCCTTCTGTTTTGGGCCCTGCCCCTCTTGTTGTACTATTATCCTGAATTGAAATAAATCTTGCTTTACCTCTTTCAAAAAAAATATATATATTAAACCAAGAATCCCTTATTCAATAAAATTCTTAAGGGTGTTTAATAATGGCTGAATTGGTTGAACTGAATTGCCTATCAGTTTGCCTTTTAGAAATAAGCAATTGATCCCTGTTTTGGAACACTTAAAGTAAGTACTTATTTTAAGTGTTGGGACCACATAATAAGTGGAAAATAAATACTTATTTGTGTTTGAAAAATAAGCACAATAAGTGCTTATTTTGAAAATTAGTACTTAAAAAATAAGCCAAAGTTGGGTGGATTCTTTTAAGTTCTTATTGAATAAGCACTTATTTCTTTTTTCTGGGACAAGACCATCCCCAATGTTTTGTTTATTTTCCAAGGACTGCCCCCAACTTCAAAAAGCCAATAGAACCTATCATTTTTTCCCATCGAACATTAACTTAACTTACAGTGGCTATGATTATTATGGAATCTCAGCACCAGGTTCACGAAACCCCACTGTTTAACTCCATTTTTTCTGTTTTTTTTTTTTTTTTGCTCCATTTTTCATTATTTCTCCAATCCCTTTCTATCATCTATTATTTTTTGGATTCCAATGCACTGCTTTGCTTTGGATCCAGCCTAGCAAGCAGCATCTACTGTTTTACTTTGGTTTTTTCAACAAAGCATGCCAATATAATATTTATAAATATCAAATATATGCCTATGTTAAGTTAGGGCTAATTGTCATTTCCAAAAATATAAATACTTATGAGATAAGCAACTCACCAAACACTGTAATATAAACAAATTAAGTACTTAAAATAAGTATAATTGGTTTGAGAAAAGACCTCCCAAACCAAAAAAGTACTTACTCAAATAAGTACTGAAAAATAAGTACTTATTCAACCAGCCACTTATTTCCAAACATGCCCTCTTCTTAATTGCTGCAAGTCATGTCAGGGTGACTTCTTTACCCCTAAATATTTCACTATATGACTATTTTATCCAAAAAAGACAAACCATTAAACAGTTCAATTTAGCCAAGTTAGCAGTTATCAAACGGCCCGGGGGGGTGGCATGGAGAGTAAAACTAATGCATAAGGACAAAAAAGATACAGTAACTACATACATTGCAGATGCCACAGATTGCCAAACAGGCTTCAAGACAATTCAGAAGATCAATCTTCCTCTCCCTAGTAAGTTTCTTTGCAGTCTCAATAGAGGAACACCAAACGGAATTAGAATCATAACTCTTAACAAGAAGAGGGTGATCACAGGCTTGTCGTAGGCGCAAAAGCATCAATAAAATATTAACATAATTCTGTTTGATGGTCCCTGCAGCTGCATAAACCTGAGACAGTATCCACATTAAAAACCAATGAAAATACAAATTTCAGGAAAGAGTTAGAACCATGATTACCAGAGTTTCAATATACAGAAAACAAAGCAACTGTTGGCAGCACAAAAAAATTGGTGCATGTGCAATGAAAAAAAAAATCACCTTGAACTGTGCACATGAATCAGCCTCTAGTTTGGAGTAGAAGTTTCGTTCTTCTTTTGAAAAATCTACCTTCTTCAGTTCTATGGATTTCGGTGGTAAAGTAATTATTGGTTTTCCATCAATAATAGTGCCTAAAGAACAAAAAACAAAGGCCCACTGAATAAGCATAACTCATCAGAGAAGATTTCACACTGATACAACCCTAGGTGCAGCCACCACAAACATGATCAGATCAACCAACATGTACAAGGATCCTGTCTTGGAACAAGATGTTGCTAATAATAAAACATATCCAACGGTTTTCCATTTGTCACCATAAGCTATAGTATAAACAAACAAACAAACAGAATCTGAGAGCCAATTAAGTAGACCCCCTCTAGTAAAATCTTCTAAAAAGAGTTATGAAAATGTCCAAAATACCCATGCAGTTACTTTTGACAAAAAAAATATTTATTTTCTCTCTTCATATGAATCACTAACTCAAACCCTTTCAATCTCTTTTCTGAAATTGATTTATTTTCCAAATTTTCCCTTCATATGAATCACTCAAAGGTAAAGCTGCAACTTTGCATTTTCTTGTTTTTGTTGTTCATAAAGTTTGTATTTTTTTTTCATAAAAACCAGCCTCAATAGTAGCTTTATGAGTATTTTGGACATTTTTGTGGATCTTGTTAAAGGATTCTAACAAAGGGGGTCTATTTGCAACTGTATCAGAAAGTTTATGGGAGGTGACTGCAATTACTAAACTTCAGGGGATGTTTTATCAATGATCAGAAACTTCAGGAGATGTTTCAGCAATTTACCCTAAAAAACAGGAAAAAAAATTGCTAAAATATGATTTCTTTAGGTTATTCAAGACTCTATTTAAAAACCTTATTGAGTTTTTTTCCCATCATAGTGGGTAAATATAAAATTGTTCTAGTGCTTCTAATGCATGTTTGGTACACTTGGTTGTATTAAGTACACACATAGTAGATATGAGTTAAAATAGAGTAAAATTACCTTTCTATGTATATTTAAATGTTTAGTATGTGTGTTCTTAATATTTTGACAAATTTCTAAAATAATAGATTGGTCTTATCTCTTATGAATTACAATTTATGATACAATTGGATTCTATTCATCCTACCCTAGGATTTCAGAATATTTGGTGGTCTCCTCTTTTGGCAAGCCAGTAAACCTAAAATTCAGCCAATAAATATGGCTCTTGAAAGGGAAACTGGCAAAGTAGTCTGGTGTCTTCACTCAAGGGAATGGATATGGAACTTTCCTTTTTATGAGTAATAAAAAATACTTTTCATGCATGCAAGTGTTATGTTAGATGTACAAAAAGGATATAAATAAAAGAAAAGGGAACGCCTATGAACAATATCTCTGCATCTCAACCTTTCTACTCATTTAGGACAATATCCTAATCCATTAAGAAGAAAGAAACCATCAAAACGAGGTAAAGGCCTTATAAATTTTTCAGATATTCTTTTACTCTACTCCTTTCATACCACCTAGGAGATGGCACAAGGAATCATTAACCAAAGCATAGCAACCCTAGGACCCAATTGAATCAAATGGTCAAGAAAGAACCCCTTTCCATTTCCAGAAGGGGAAAGTCCAAGATATTTAAATTAGATACCAAGGCTGGGCAAAACGCAACTGTTTCAGGTGTTATTACAGACTTCAGCTATTCATAGTGCTGTGAGGATATGTTGTGGTTCAATTTGTTTTCCACATGATGTGCTTGATCACAATCATGTCAAATTATAAATTCAAGATGACAACCTAATGGTATTGCTGAGGCAATAGCCAATGATGAAGCTGATAACTATTCCATGTTTTTAGTATTTATTTATTTTGAGGGCCACCACAAGGCAGAGGAGCATTGTATCCTCGTATGCAGCACTCAAGATGATCAAAAGGACAGTAAAGGATCCTCAGAAACATATGCAAGCTTTGATATTATCCTTCTAGATAATGCCATGTTAGGAAAATTCATCTTTTTTCCATAGGCTTATTCCTTAAGTACATGCCTTCTGGAAATACAGAATCCAATACCCAACCATAAACCTCAACCAAGGTACTGCGATGACCTCAAACCCTACTTGAGTAGGTTTATTTTATTCAAATACCTTCAGAAGTGCAGACAAAAAAAAGATCCCATCCAAGAGAAAAAGTGCCCAAGGGGGAACTGGGAGACTCAGTACATCCATCTACTAATGGTGTAGTTCAAGAAACTGAACAAGGGATAATCAACATCCTGGAAGTTCAACTACCAAATACAATGAGGTTTGAAGAATTGTGGTACTAAACAGTTAAAAAGGTAATAGAAAATTAGAAACTCAACCAATTGGGCACCAGGGCCATCACTTCCAGAACTGAAGCCTTGGGTAGATCTATGAATGAGGATGGCAAAGAGATGATTTTTTCCCACCAAAAAGATAAAAAAAAAAAAAAAAGAAACAAGAGGATAAAAGTTAGTAAATAAAAAGATCTATTATCATCATCCACTGAAGAACCAAAGATTATAACACAAGAGAGTCTAATCTGGAATGTCACCTTTTGTGCGACGAAGCATTATGGTCTTCAAAACAGCTTGTAGATTTTTGTACCCATGTGCTGGATTCTTATTAATCGGAATCTTGATCATGGAGCAGAATGAATTGTAAACAGAATATGGATCATATCTAAGGAATCTGAAGTAACTATAAAGATCATCAACTGCATTCTGGATAGGTGTTCCTGACAAGCACCACCTCCTTTTAGCTCGAAGTCCCCAACATGCCCTCGCAACTTGAGTTCTGTGGTTTTTAATGCTCTGTGCTTCATCCAATACTACCCTAAACCATCCAACCCTTGCAAGAGGACGAGAAACAGATTCAAGTGATGTGCCATCCACTCCCTTTTTATCCTTCCGATTTTTCTTATCAGAACTAGGGGGATACTTTCTTTTTCTGCTGGAAGACAATCCCATAGGTGGCAGACTTTGAGCTTCTTCCTTCCCTTTATCATCATCATCTTTATCCACAAGAGACTGCTTTGGAACCTCCATGCTTACAATGGAATATGTTGTAAGCACAACATCATACTTGGCCAGATCATAAGGATCTTTTGTTCGATTGGTTCCATGGTATACAAGAAAAGAGAGATTAGCATCCTTGCTGACCTTACTATCCAGCTCTTCAGCCCATTGTCGGAGGACACTGGTAGGACATACAATCAATGTTCCAGCGGCTGGTCTACCCTTCATGGTCATGGAAGAATTCTCATTCTTCACTGACTTCTTAACAAAACCAGAATCTCCATCATCATCTTCATCTAAATCTAAAGCTTCCAATTCCCCTTGTTTTGCAACTGCAGAACTAATCTTGGAGGAGGGAGATCTTTCCTTCAGTATAAGTGCAATTGTTGATATTGTCTTTCCCAATCCCTGCTAGGCAATTATCATGTAAGCCATTGTAAAAAAAAAAAAAAAAAAAAAAAAAAAAAAAAAAAAACTAAAATGGTTCCAAGAACAGATAAAGTTTAAGTTATTGGTCAATAAACCTGATCATCAGCAAGAATTCCTCCGGAGCAGGGTGAGCTATCTGTTTCCTTTTTCACCATCCATGACAATGCAATTCGCTGTCCAAATGTTAATTAAAAGTCATTTGGGATGTCAAAAATAAGGAATTACTTCTCACAAATATAAAGGACGATCCATCTCTAGCCTTACAGTCACACAATACAAGAAGGCGAACCATTCAATCAGTCTCATTAATGTATATCAACTAGATTAAACCATTTTTATTGATTGACTATGGCCATTAGCATGTACTTGATCATTCAACCATCATGTAGATTTTAATATTCAAGGAAAAGATTAGATAGACAATCATAGTCACCTGGATTGTATTGGTTTTGACTTAGATCATGTCTTAATTGGGACCCATTAAATGGTTTCCCTGCATGTTTGCAAGCTAATATGCATTTCTTTTGCTGACTTCAAACTATAAACCATGCTAGAACCTTGTACTTGCCAAATAAATGGACTTAAAAGATAAACCTAAACCTGATGTCTCAGAAGGGGGACGGCCAAAACACCATCTGGTGGACTATCTTCTGACTTAGGCTGAGCAAGATCCTGCAAATGCACTTCAACCTTAGGTCCATATAAATGTAGAGAAACACACATGAACATATGCAAATGCAAAACCACTTCTTCGAGCAGCAAAAAAAATAAACAAAATTTATGGTTATCACCTGTAACGCCACCCTGAAGGTTAATCTCTCATCAATTGCTCTATGCCATGTGTTTACAATTCCTGTATGGTAAAGAGAGTTGCTATTCATAGAATGTGTTGTGGTCACAGGGGGTTTTTCATGCACTAATGATGTATATGGCTGTATAGGATGACTGATATCTTCAAGAATACATAAATCAGCATCATCAGTATCATCAACATGAGCCCTATGCCCTGAGAGACTCTTGTGGACAACTTCACCAGTGACTTTTACAGAATGACAATTCATGCTACCAGATGGAAGCACTATATTCTCTTTTTCTTCCTTCATGAATATGGTCTGCTTGTTACTTGAAGTAAATAATTGAATATCAGAAAACAATTGTCTTGAGGCACTATGAATTGAAGGCTCACCACCAGCACTAGCATCAGAGTTTCGATTGATTGGAGAATGATAATCATAGGGGACAGGCTCAAGAACATTTACATCATAAGGTGTGCTCTTAGAAGAAAGAAGCTCATCCTCTCTTTCATCCTTTATGCAAACCTCCTCCTCACTTACATTGCATGATTGAAGAGTATGAAGTGATTGCCTTGAATGATTGTCAGAAGAAGCTCCATTTTTTGCATCAGAAGAAGAGCATCCAGTAATTGGTGAATGATACAAACCAGCTTCACACTTAAAACCCATACCCTGAGACATATTTATATGAGCATAATCCATTATGGATTCTTCTTGAACAAATGTGTCAGCTCTTCCTTCATGTGCTGTCATCGTACTTCCTTGGCATATATTATGAGTTGGAAGCAGGTGAACCTCTGTTTCATCTTTCGTGTGGATTTGTTCTCCCACAGTTGACATAAATTGCAGAACCGAAGAATCAGACAGGAATTGCCTTGAAGAACATACTAAAGTAGCATTATCATCAGAGGCGCTAGGATCTGTACAAAAGGTTAGTGGTGAACAATGATGACTAGTTTCACATGTGATATCAGCAACCTGACTGCTATTGAGTATAGTATGAAATTGACCTATATCTATATCCAAAAAATATGCCTCCTCAGGATATTTACATGAATTTTCTTCAAGTTTTCCCATATTGTCCATGCTATTTCCACATATAGCACTATACTTCCCAAAAGCCAAATCTGCTTCTTCCATCACCATGTAAGGTGAAGCACCTGCAGTTTAGAATACCCACAAGTTAATGAATATGAAACTCATTCTAGAATCCACAAAGCACAGGTGAAACGAACAGGCATATGTAGCTAATTATTACTCTGTGCAGTACAAACTTAGATACATGTCTTAACCAGGCATATGGTAACACATGCAATTTTATTGAGCTCCCATGGTGACCTCATCTTCAGCTTCACTCTTCAGTTGAACAAAGATCATGGTCACCAACAATACGAAATGTGGTTACCATTGCCTGCAGAAGAATTAAACTCGGTGCCAAAATTCCTTAGCTGGTATGGTGGTTCCTTACCAGGAGGATTTACAGAGCTTCCAACCCTCTGATCAAGGCAAGTGTTACATTCTGAGAATGGCACAGTTAATTGGTCATTAAAACTCAAAGAACTGCATACAGGATTGCCAATCTGTGGTGGATCTTCCATCTTCACATGATCAGACACCATTTGAGAACTTCCTGGAGTCTCAAACGAACACTCTGAGCCCATGCTTGTCCTAGAATCTGAAATTTGTGTATAATCTGAAGGATAGAACATGAAAGATCCCGGTACCTCAGCTCCTTTTGGAGGTGCCACCCCATAGATACCTAACAGAAACTCAGCATTCAAGCAAGAAACGATTAATGCACGCATACTGAAAAGCATAGGTGTGTTCGGTAACAGCTGAAATAGATTCTGAAAGCTGAATGTGGAGAAGGCTTAAAACTTAAAAAAGGTTACTTAAATGATGAATGAGGCTTTTCTAAATTTATTTTGCAGTCATCAAATTCCACCTTAGTTTTTCTTTATGACTTTAATGTATATCTTTTCTTATATGAAATAACAACAACAACAAAAACAACATAACAGTAAATAAGTGTAACATAGGCAAAAAAAGAAGAAATACCAAGTCAAAATGAATCATGTTACCATTTTGTGGCTGGGACACATTCTCATGGTGGTAAGCAAGAAAACTTGACTCTCCTTGTAAATCATTCCTTGATGATATATTTCCTGCATTGGTCTGCAGAAGATGCCACATTGTTAAGAGCTGATGAAAGAGTGTTCATGGAAGACGAGGGAAATAAATGGATAAAAAAAAGCATAATAGTAGAAAATATGCATATCGAGTCAAGAAAGTTATCTAGAAAATATTTCAATTATAAAATAACTATTTGGCCCCTAATTTCTATAGTAGTTATTGCTAAACTTCTTCCTCTCCCTTTTTGATGGATAACAAAGTTCTCGTTAAGATAAGAATGATATCAAAAAGCATAGAACAGGGAGAGTTCCAGCCATAGTGTAGAACACTAAACATAAAAGAACAGGAAAAAATACAAAATATACCAATGTCTCACAATTTCTGTCCAATTACTAAAATCAATCCTGTTCACATCCTTAAAGTCTTAAACTCTTTGGCACAAATTCCTGATATGCAATTAACAAATAGATTTTCCTGCAAATTCTGTGAAACAGTGATAAGGATGATACCATGCCTTTGAAGATTTATTCATATAGAAAGAAAGCACAATAACAGCTGTTAAGACAGCAACTTAGAAGTCCTTGGGAATAGGACTGATTCTGGATACAGAGGTATTTCGGTCATTTTGATAACAACAAAGATTAATTTCCATCATGGTTCTAAACTTCCACAGAACTGACATTATTAACCTTGCTAATCGAAGTCACAGACGATTTTCAACAAGTTTTTGACTGGTTGGAGTTCAATGTTACATTCAGTTTTGTCAAAACCAGATTGTTCACAAACCCAATAAGCCAACAGGATCACAGGTAAAATGGTCTCACCATTGGGTTGACCCAGTGCTCTATGATGCCGTTACTGAGTATAAAATATATAAAAAATATTTGTAGGCAGTAGCAAAATTGTTATTATTCTTTCTCCATGCATGAGCCCAAGTTTGTACCTCCCCAAGTGCATTTGCCTTTGTTTAGAATACACGATTAAAATGTATTTAATGTCCATATAGTATATCTATATAATGATATAATGCACAAATTGGCATATGACTTTATAGTTTGTCACTAGGCATTCACAAATGATATGGTTTGAAACTTCTTATTAATTCTACTAGTTGGCACTTGACACTCAACTATTGACTCAAGCAGTTCATTTAGACACATCCAGATTTCAGAGAATTATCCAGGTTAAAAGCAACTTTGCCAGTTATTCCGGAAATACAAAAAGTGGGGATCGATAAAACTGTAAAACCACCAGATCTGGTCAAGATGGTGCAGCTGTCCATGCAGCATATTGATAATGATCTAAGCATGAAAACATATCAACTGAAATTGTAAATAACATCTCAATGTGAGAATATCAGACACACATGACTACATATGTTAATATCTATATCCTATTTCCTATTTCAAATAGTCTGGTTTAGTGGCATTATTGGTGCTACTGCTATCATTTTGTAATGTTTTATCCTAGGTTTGTAATAATTTAATGATGCTCCCTTGGTTTCTATATTTTATAATGTTTCCATGATTAATTCCACTTCCAAAAATTAATTCCTCGTCCACAATAATGAAGGTTACATTGCAATCAAAGTTTTAAAACCTTGATTTCCACTTTCTTGCTTACAAATTTTAGAGCTTGTAAACATGGAAGTCACTCCATGAAATGTATTTCAGTGTCATTACTATTGTTGTGATCATTTATACTAAAAACAAGGCCAGCATCTTCTCAAACCGTAATTGACTCCCACTCTACATACTGTTATGGATGCCATGCAATGTTTCATGTTTTTCTCTATGCGAAATCTTTATGCTTTTTTCTATTTTCAATGTTAGGTTTATGCTATTATTGGTCAAGTAAATGCAATTTAAATTGTTCCCAACCCTAAGATGATTTTCTTGTCTTTGTTTTCTTTCTTTTTGTGATAGGAGAATGAAATACTAGTTACCCAAATAAAGTGAATTCAGGACAGGGCACAAATGAGCGTAATTCAAATCCAAAAACAACAATCGCCACAGTTTTTGTTCGCAAGAAACAAACACATACCTTGGAAATGCCATGTGGCTGGTTTGGACTTTCATCAAGAATGGCATATAATTGATCAAGATCAATAGAAAGATCATCGGAACCATTTTCTACGTCAAAGGAATCCTCCAACCAGTTCGAACTCTCCTCTGCTTTCAGCATATCATTGCATGCCATCCGTAACAGTATGTAGAGCGAGGGCCAGTTACGGTTTGAGAAGATACTGGTTGGAGGATTCCTTTGACGTGGAAAATGGTTCTCATTTCTTTCTATGCGGAATCTTTACCCTTTTTCTGTTTTTAATGTTAGGTTTATGCTATTATTTATTGGTCAAGTAAATGCAATCTAAATTGTTCCCAATCCTATGGCTCAGTTTGAAAGAAGTACAAATACAAATATGAGTGCAAAACCTTGCATTTTGTATTATTTTATATTTATTTATATTGTACATATTTGTATTTATGCTCTTTCCAAATTAAGCATAAGATGATTTTCTTTTTGTGAATTCGGGACAGGGCACAAATGAGCGTAATTCAAATAAACACATACCTCGGAAATGCCATGTGGCTGGTTTGGACTTCCATCAAGAATGGCATATAATTGATCAAGATCAATTGAAAGATTATCAGAACCATTTTCCACGTCAAAGGAATCCTCCGACCAGTTCGAACTCTCCTCTGCTTTCAACATATCAGAGAAATACCATAGAAACCCCCCCCCCCAAGCACCCCCAGCTTCAAAAACCCTAATTTCCTACAGTACCAGACCCGAATTATGGAGCGCCTCGATTCAAATTTGAAGAGCCCACAACTTCGAAATCGGGAAAAGCACAATTCCGAAGAAATTCAGCGAAGACTATGTGAATGCTTAGAGACGATGGTTTTCGTTTGCAACGTCGTCGTCCTGTCAGCTCCAATTCCCCGAAAGTTCATAGCTGTTTCGGCTGATACGACTTCTTTTTTCCTTTATTTTAGACGGGAGGAGATATGGTTAGACTATTAAGCTGTTGAGGGAAACCAACGCGTGAGATCAGAGTAAACAACGCGATAACAGGTGTAGTCGTCGTGTTCGTGTAGAGATGAAGTGCTCCTCATTATTTAACCCCCACAAAAAAGTAAAAGAGAGAGAGAGAACAACTAACTGCCAATCTGCCATAGAGGCATAGAGTCAGTTTGTCGCCTTATCAAATAAAGACGTGCCCAAATCAGTAATTGCTCTGCTTTTTTAAAATTCGGAGTTTCAGTAAACCAAAAAGACAGGCGGTTTTCTAGTTTTTCTTCTTCCAGAGTTCTAGGCCGTGTTGTCGTTTCAGGATTCAATTATATAAATATAATTATCAAAAATTAAAATTATGAAAAAAAAAACCCTCGAACACCTCGTGGCCGTTACGAAAACCGGAAACGTAGCAAGTAACAACTGTGCATTTGATGAAAACTAAACGAAGGAATTGAGCAACGTATAGTTTTTAGTACTCATAGGACTGGGAGTTTGTTTCGTCTACAGAGCTACTCGTAAAGCTTGTCCAATCACAAGAAAGAAATAGCGCCAGACCGTACGCATGGCCTCAGACGTCAGGGTGAGGCCGTGAGGATTGGCTGAGAATCTTTTTCAGAGGATTCAAAGTTGTACGATAATTAATAAGGCCGTAGGGCCGAGAATGTAAAGTTGGACACTTAAACCAACCCAGTCTCAGGGCCCAATTCACGTATGACACACCTGCAACAGGAGTGGCATCTTTCCACATTGGAAGAATGACGGTTCAGTCCAGGCTGGGTCAGAATTTTTAGGCCCAATTAGGTAGGTATCTGCATTGGAATTTTAGAAATCTACTGTGGGTCTCTCCTTATTTTTCTGTTTCACATTCCCACGTATGATACACTTGCAAAGTAGGCACTTGTGGAAATCTTGTTTGATTAAAATATCTTAAACTGTATAAATGTAATTTTAATAATTATTTTTCTCTTCATTTAATTTTCTTTCATTAAATCTTATATTTAGGCATTAATTTTCCTTCTTTCCAATCTTATATTAATTAACTATATTAAAAAAATATATAAGTATGATAAAAAATAATTATTTTTATTAATGATAGAAATTGATGGAAGATGATTTAATGGCATGCTGAATCACCTTATGACACATTGGCACCACGAAAGATGTGCATCCCAACCTAAGGAGACTAATCAGACACCTTGTAACAAGGTAACACATTCTAGCTCAGTGGAGGAAGTTGAGGACTTTGAAGGCCAACTTGCCTCTTCCAACCTAGGCAACCAATAGTCTAAATAGCCAGCCAACTTCTGGAGTACCGACCTGACGACCTGTGTAGCAGGTTAACCTTATCCAGAGTAATATACCTATTGGTTCCAAGTCATGTAGCAACACATCACCCACTTGGCATGGATGACCCTAGCCTCCATACGACGAGATTGGATAAAGATCACTACCAACATGGGAGGGGTGTGCCTCAAAGATAACAGGCCGATAAGGTTTGGCGTCCTCGAATATCTTGAACATGAAACTTAGAACCCGACACCTATAAAAGGAACTCAACCCTCCTTCAAAAGGTACGCACAAAATCTGTGAAACTCATTCATTTATTGTTCTTTCTAAGCTCTATGTTCTCTATACTCTTTTCATCAACTTAAGCATTGGAGTACCTAGTCCGTGTTCAGCATCCCAAGTACTCTGATTCTTCACCTTTTACAATTCGATGGACACACCCTAAATCCGGATATGATCCCGGTCTAGCACTCTCACACCAACCTTATCACATTGCGGTCATGCATTAAAACATCTTCTCATGAATCACAATTGGCTATGTTTGGTTTGAAAGAAAATGTAGGGAAATGAAGGTAATTCGGAATAACTGAATGTCATGACCATTTAGCAAGTTGTAGGATCAACGAAAACGCCTTAACAATTATAAATGATAAGTGAGAGATTGAATGGTTGTGGGGTTCATATATATTTGTTAATGTGCGGGGCATTATTATTGACTCCACAGCTTGTTGAACACAGTCACTGCGTTTAGGACTGTAATATGCTGTGAGATTGGTGTAAGGGGCAAATCCGGTCTTTATTACTGTCACTTAGGACTCCAATTATTTTGTTCAATTTTCAAAGTGGATTAATTAACCGATGAGCCCCATTTGCTGAGCAACTCCTAGAAGTTGCACCTTGAAAAATGACATCGCATGGCAAATTCATTATGCTGATTAAATAAAAACTAAAAAGCATATTTACTACAAGTACTCAAAGTAGAGTGATGGAGCATGGTACTTACGTTTGGGTTTTATTGGAAATAGAAAATAGAAATAGAAATGCTTTCAAGCTCAGATTTCCTACAAACTTTTCCTACCCACTCTCTATCCGTCGTGAATTGGAGTCATATATTTCTTAATTCATAATAGACATGTATGGCTCCAATTCACAGAGGGTAGAGAATGGGTAGAAAAAGTGAGTAGGAAATCCCGAGTAAATGCTTTCACCTTTTGTGGTGATTTTTTGAATCATAAGTGTGGTAGGGAATAAGGTGTTATTTATCAAAATTCATGGGTGGTTTTTGATTGGTCAAAACTCTTTCCATATCATATCTTTTCTACATCATAGATTTTCCCTATAACAAATCCAAGATTCTTGATGAACTTGGGGTTGGGATGGCATGAGATCTCAATAAGGCATGTGTAAAAGGGTACACATGGAATAAAAAGGATAGATACAACCCAATTTTCAACCAAAAGTAACCGAGGATGTGAAAATAGCTAGCAATCAGGGGTAGACTCAAATGGTAAAGGTATATGTCATATGCATTTAATGATTTCTCATAACAACTTCCACTCGCTAAACTATCTAGTATCTACCATCTAATAGTGGCTAAAGAACGGGTCGTGATATACACAAGTAGGGGGGCAACGAGCCGAGCTTTTCATGAGCTGTTCGAGCTTGGCTCATGAAAAGCTCGGAGCCGAGCTCGAGCTCAATTTAGTGGCTCGATTATTAAACAAGCCGAACTCGAGCCTACTAGAGCTCGGCTCGTGAGGCTAGCGAGCCGGCTTGAATATATATATATATATAATTCTTATTTTTTTTAAATATAAAATAAAATAATTATATATGGTTTTTATTTTTATAAAATATTTTTTCTAAATATTTTTATAACAAAATATTTATAAAATATATAAAAAATTATTTTTATAAAATATAAAATGAGTCGAGCCGAGCTCGAGCTTATGAATTTTTTACTCGAGCTAAGCTCAAGCTCAAGGTTCTGGCTCGAATCGAGCTCAAGCCTAGTATTATTTGGCTCGGCTCGGCTCGAATCCACCCCTATACACAACTTGGAAGTGATGAATTTTGCAATCATGCATGCTAATTATAAATAGAATCAATGAAGCTTAGCAAAGCCCTATGTTACTTCGTCTCGTGCTTCCAAGTTTGTCGTGGCAACAAAGGTAAAGACAACTAGTAGATAACTAGACTATTATAGTCATTTTTTAGTTTTTAAAGTCATAGTTAAGTGTAGATTTAGGTATTGACCAGGGCACCAAGAAACTAACAAGTGCGCGGAAAACAAAGGCTTTGCCTTAGAGCACCAGTCGCTTCCACCATAGGCTTTTCTATGTGAACAAAATTAATTGAATGTTTTAACCAAGCATGTACAAGAATGTCAACGGGTCAGGTTCAATTCTAACATGGCTCATTTCAAACTTAACTCAAAGTCACTCCAACCACAATGGAATAGGGAGATAGGACTACCAAGCCCACCCAATGGAGTTTCTCCATCAACAAACCCATACTCTTAGAGGTCAATTTACAATGTTTTCAAATTTCAATGTCACTATGTTAATGGTTTGTATTTGATGTGGGTCAATCTTAACCCAAATCAACCCAAATAGCTCAATCAAGACTATCCCAAACTGAGCCTATATATATATGGTTGAGCAAAGGTGAATTTACCACTTGACCCAACTCATTGGCATCCCTAAGTTTGTGTCATGTTCATTTTGTCTATTTTCTTCTTAGGCCATGTTTGTTTTTGGGTAAATTATTTATTTGATTAAATGCACTTATCTATTGTATTATTTTTGGCCATGGAACCTTTTGTGTTATCGTTTTTACCCCTATAGCCTTTTGTTTTGAAAGTTTGTTTAATGGGAAATTTTGTGTCAAGGGTCGGGCTGAGCACCGTTGACAAATAGCAACGCCTAGCCTAGATAGAAAATCTAAATGTTTTGTACCCAAAAAAAAAAACATGTAGATACTAGGAAATTTTTTGTCAGGAAAAAGATGGAATTTTGGGATGGGTTAGAAATGATCACCCCTACTTAATTCGACCCATTGGCATTCCTAATTAGGGCAACGATGAGCAAGGCAAAGATGGCTATAGTTGGGATAGTCATTCATGGCTAAAAATGGAGAAAGCTAAGGCTCCTTTTGGCATCAATTATGGAAATTCTCATATTCAAAATATATCTAAGAAAGAATGGATTTTGTAAATTCTCATCTAAAGAATTTGTATAGGTGTTTGTACTTTAAAAAGAATTTGTATAGGTGTTTGTAATTGATTATTGATATTAAATGAGTTGAAAAAGAGGTAATTTTAAGATATTCAATGCATTCATGTACTCTCATTAAATCCAATATTTAAGATATTAACTTACAATCACCTTCATTGAATTATATATTTAAGGCACTTTTGTTTCTTTTCATCATTAAATTCTATTAATTAAATCCATACATAATAAATTAATAATTTCAATAAAATAAAAAACTTATACTTTTGAAATCTACTTTGAAAAAATATAGTGTTTTCATCTAGGTGGTGGTAAGAAACTAAACCATTTTGGGTCAAATGGGCCAATCCATGCTACCACAAATAAATAGTAAAATTCAAAAATAAACAAAAAATGTAACAAAAAATAAAAATAAAAATAAAAACTGTAAACATTTTTAACATCATATATTCAACATATTAAACAATAAAAAGTATGATAAATAAGAAATATTTTTATTAATAATGGAAATGGAATGTAAAATTTAAAATCAATTAGAAGTAAAACTATTTTCCTATTCTCTCTCATTGAATCTCATATCTAAGGTATATTCTCTCATTAAATCCTATATTTAAGATATATTTTTCTCATCAATAAATTCTACTAATTAAATCCATAGCATAATTTTAATAGTATAAAAATAAATATTTTGAAAAGTAATGTTGTCTATATGAAGTGTATCGAACTATGGTATGGCGAACCAAATGCAACAAATAATCCTACCAACTAGATGAAGCTGAGGTGGAAGGATGAGGTTATGCACCAAGGAGATCTACAAATAGGAAAGAGTCAAATGAAAGAATGGTAGGATCCATCTAATGGACGCCAAGAAGGGTGCGGAATGGAGGGCGAATTTCAAAAATTTCCTACATTCTTCCAACTGGGAATCATATTCCCTAAATTTAGAATACATTATTCAATGATCCTACTTGAACCATAAACAAACCAGATCTGAACAAAAAAGAAATAGGAATGATTATACCTGATCCGAAGAAATAATATCTCCCAAAGTTGGTGTTCACACCCAAAGAAGTAACCAAGATCCACTCCTGCTGAAGATGACACAGTTGTGGATGGAACGGAACCAGCAGGGTGCGTCCTACACACTGGATTCTTCACAAGAACCCTCTGGAAACCTTGAACACCGAATCCTTTTGTCTATCTTGCAAGACTATTGTCAAGAACTGCTTTCTTGACTTCCTGTTGCTGTAAAGATCCAATCTTCCAACAGGTAGTGGCGACGGCTGAAGGAGGAGAAGTCCAGGGACGAAGAGGGTAGAACTGTCTCTTCTCTCTAGAGTCTGTGAGAGATCAAATCTCAGATTGCATGATGTGTTTCTTGCTTCCTCAAAACCCCTAGTTCGAAATCTGATATTTCTGTTAGGGTTTTCTCCTCTTTCTTCTTGATTAAGAAACCTTCAATATTTTGGGATTTATCCCAATCCAAATCAGTATTTGGATATGGCTTAATCTTAATCCTATCTGCAGATTAAGTTAGTTAACTCCTGATCTTATCAGGAGGTTACCAGATTCAAATCTAATTTGAATTTGGTCTCTTGGAGTGGATAAGCTCAAATACCCAATCATTTTACTAACATTAATCTTAGATTCGCCCCATGAACTGGTGATCATATCAGCCCAGTTTGAAATGGGCTTTTGGCCCATTAAGTGTTCAGTGTTTAACCAGTTTCCAATCTGCTGCCTAGTTGGGCTTCTTTGTATGGTGTGGGACCCAAGCATTGATCTACACACCAGCCACATGGGTTCGGCCCAGCCTTTGTTACAAGGCCCAACCGAATTCACTGAAAGACTCAGCGACCCCCTTGAGCCCATCACATGGACCCTATGGGCCCAACACTTACATTAAGTGGTCCCTGGGCCAAGCCATCTTATAAAAACCCAGGGACTGTGGGCAGGTGCAAGATTAGCCCATCAGGTATTATCCTAAATGGTCTTACACTTAACCTCTCAGCCCTTAATGATCAAGCACTGTCCGACAAGAGAAGACATCTCCCTCAGCTGCAAGGAACAGTGCCGCACTCTCTACTCACATGGATCCCGGGAATTAAAACATTTTGCAAATCTTTTGAAACCGTACATATACATATACATATTAATTTTGCAAAACAAAACTCCAACGATTGAAATCAACTGTCGGCAGTTTGGTTTCCATCAGAGAGAGTGCATTCCCGATCGTTACCATTGTCCGACAAAGGGGCTGATCCTGTCACTATGACCACTCACTCAGATGAATTCTCAGACTGCCCCAGCATGTCCAGGTTTTGACCCCCACTAAGGATCTCACTGATTGACACATCAAAGACAACCCGATCCGACACCTAGTGATGTGTTATAATCAAGTCTAGGGGTCAGGTGTAACTTTCCAGTTTTGCCCATCTGTCACCAAGGTCTAGGGAAATACTAGAAATCCAGTCCGGTTCAAGGGTTCAAACAATTCCATACTGCATGTGCCTTGGGTCTTACCCTAATGGTCGAAACAAGCCATCCCAACACTTGGTGGCACATCAGTATCAACATTGACAGGATAAATCTCCCCAAATTTATCCAATGGCTGTGAACATTTAAAACTAACACAAGTTTCTATAAGTGTCCAGTTTTAGGGTCTTACACAGAATTATACCAAACAACATGAATCAAATATGCACTTTAATTTATTTCCACTAAATAACAAAAGTACATCAAATTTGATTGAAGCTAAGGGCATACAAGACTGTCTAACACCAAAGATTCAAGGATGGGGTTCTGCAAAGGCACTCCAATGCTCAAGTTAGTATGGGGTGATGGAGTATGTCAAGTCGAGTCGAGGAGAACAATAAATGCACAAGAGAGTCTAAAGAGTTGAAGCATTTGCTTTATCTTGAGGGGAGATGTCTTTAAATAATTGAGTGTTTAAGTTGTATTTGGACACACTCCTTGTAGGTTAATGGGATGAGGCCACCCGCTGAGGTTTTCGATGAGCTCCGCCTTCCCTAGCGAGGGCTCTTATTCTTAGGAGACAGTGCTTATCCTTGTCCATGTGGGACTTTGCTCCTATCTAAGGTCTTTGGTGACTTGGTTACCTACACTTTTAGGTGATCAATGCGCTGGCAAGATCCAAGGATGTCAGCCATAGAGTTGCCCACATGACAACTTCGGTCATGTAGGGCACTGCCCAAACACTAGTCCCCCAGTTCTAGAGTCAATGAGTAAGGTGCTCGGCTATGGTGGAGTGGAAGAGCTCTTAAAGTGCTCGACTGAGGAACTTAGTAGATTTTTCTGGCTGGTCACAGCTTGGTCAAACTAGGTCTAATACTTCAGGTGTTTTGCACTCTTTGCTTCGGTAAGATGTCTTCCTTTTCATCTTCTTCTTCCTTTTCCTATTTCAGTAGTTCCACTTCGAGTAATGAGTCTGAGCTAAGGCCTCAACTAGAGGTTGTTAGACTCATTGTGCTAAAGACTGACGCCAATATGGTCAAGGTCGAGGGCGAGCAGGCTGAGGTCGAGGAGACCAAAGGTGAGACTGAGTTGTCCGAGGTCAAGGAGATTGAAGGTGAGGCCAAGTTAGCTAGGGCTAAGGAGGCCGAGGTCAAGGAGACTAAAGGTGAGGTTGAATCGGTCAAGCCAAGGAGGCCAAATTGGTTGAGGTCGAGTAGTCCAAATGTGAGGTTGAATCAGTCGAGGTTGAGGAGACCGAAGGTGAGGCCAAGTTGGCCAAGGCCAATGTCCCCAAAGAGGCTAAGGAGGTCAAAGGGCGTTGAACTCTTCAGAATTCACCTGTTTCTACGGTCGAGTCTTAGGGGGGGGGGAGGGGGAGCTGCGTTGATAATGGGGTTCCCAAGATGGGGAGTGAGCATCAAAGTGATTGGGAGTGCTTTTAGGATGTATGATTGTTTTTTATGCACAAGGATGTATGGTCACTTTTGTACCGGTTTCCACAAATGACGTCAATAAGATGTTGTCTGATCCGAGGTGTGCCGAAATGCGGTATGACAAACTGAACACACAATAGATAATCTTACCAATTAGATGAAGCCGATGTGGAAGGATGAGGTTGTGCACCAAGGAGATCTGCAAATAGGAAAGAGACAAAGGTTTGAGGTTGAGGTTCTAAAGAAGGCACTCTGATGCTCAAGTCAGTATGGGATGATGGAGTCAGTCGGGTTGAGCTGGGCCAAGTCAATGAGAACAGTAAATGCACAAGAGAGTTTAGAGAGTTGAAGCATATGCTTTACCTTGAGGCAAAATGCCTTTAAATAATTAGGCATTTGAGTTGTATTTGGACACGCTCCTTACGAGGTTATTGGGATCATGATGCCCATCGAGTTTTCGAGGAACTCTGCCTTCCCCGATGCAGGCGCTTATCTTTGGAATGCAATGCTTATCCTTGCACGACTCCACTTCTATCTGAGGTCTTCGGTGAGATGGTGACGTGATTATCCACACTTGTAGGTGAGCAACATGCTGACGTGGTCTGGGGACGTCAGCTACAGAGGTGCCCAGATGGTAGCTTTGGCCAGCTAGGGCATTACCTGAACAAAAATTAATTTGAAAACAAAACCATTTTTTTCCCTCTCGGTGGTGGGTAAGCAATTCAACCATTTGGGGTCAAATGGATTAATAAATAATTCCATAATTAAATAATAAAAAACTAAAATAAATAATATATATAATGCAAAAAATAAAAAGAATTAGGCATATCTCTAATATTGTACATTCATTATACTAAACAAAAACAAGTATGAAAAGTAAAAGTATTTTTATTAATGATGAAACTAGAATGCCAAATTTAAAATCAAGCTATAATTCTATAAATGAAATGATGTCGTAGTTAACTAATAAAAAAACTTTTAAAAAATAAAATATAAAGAATCACAAAAATAAAAAAAAATAGAGAAAATTTTGAGCACATATCTAATGCTATATATTTTTAAAAAATAAAATATTGGGTACATCTCTAATGTTATACATTCATTATATTGAACAAAAACAAGTATTATATTATCAATGATGAAAATGTAATACAAAATTTAATGTCAAACATAGAAATCAAACTATTTTCCTTTTTGGGTGGTGGGCTAGTGGTTTGGGTCAAATGGATTAATCGATAATATGATAGTTAAATAATAAATTTTAAAATATAAAAAAGTACTAATAATCAAAAGAATATATAAAAATTATACATTAATCTTGTCAAACAAAAAATAAGTGTGATAACTAAAATTATTTAAATAATGTAGATGAAATATATAATTTAAAACAGAACCAAAAGCAAATCTATTTTCTTACCTAGATGTTGGGTCAATGATCCAACTTTTAAAAGAAACTCATGATGTCAGAATTGAATAATAAATATTTAAAAAATAATAAAACACAAAAAATGAAAAAGTATAGGATTTTGTCAAAAACATTTGAGAACATTTCTAATGTTATGTATTTATCATATTAAATAAAAATAAATAACAACACTACTACTACTACTATTACTACTAACAACAACAACAACAACAACAACAAGAATACTAATACTAATACTACTACTACTACTACTACTACTACTACTACTACTAATAATAATAATAATAATAATTTGTAATTGTAATTTAAAATTTCCATGTGCACATTTACAACAAACATTTAAATTTATTTTTAATCATATTGTTACTTTTGTTAATTTTCAATTTTTATCATAACTATGATATATCTAAAATTCAAATAATTAATATGAGAAAAATTTCTCACGTGTTGACTGACATGCTTAATTACTAGTATTAAACAACACTGACATGCTTAATTACTAGTATTAAATTAAGTCGGTTCAAATTGGTCAAAGCCTCAACCCAAATCTAACCCAATGTTAAATCAAATTCATATTTCTCAATCTTAACCTTAATCCAAACTGCAACTCGTGCCAACCCAACTTAACTTCTCCGGGTGGGTTTGGGCTATATCCCAACCCAAGTTGCGGCCCTACGTATTGTTTTTTTAGGGAAAGTGTCTAAAGCTCACCATGAGATTTCACAATTTCTCTTAAACTCACCACAACTTTTCAAAATGTCTAAAGCTCACCATGTCAATAAATTTTTATTTTCCAAAACTCACCTTCCGTTAGTGCACCATTAATGCTTGTTAACAGAGGTGTCCATGTCAGCGTAAATAACAATTTTCATGACCAAATTACCCTTGAATGGTGAGTTAGAGGAAAAATGATCTTTTTCAGTTTTCAATTTTCTTTTTTTTTTGCTTTTTTAGTGTTTTGTTATAATTTCCAATGTTTTTTTTTTATAATTTCTGTTTTTTTTTATATTTTTCTATTTTCTACAATCTATAAATTTTCCTGTATTTTTTTGTTATTTATTTACAATTTCCGTATTTTTTATAATTTTTGATGTTTTTTCTACAATTTTTATTTTCTGATTTTATTTTTCATTTTTTATAGTTTCTATAATTTGAAAACAATTTTTTTTGTTTACAATTTTTATAATTTTTATGTTTTTATGTATTTTATATTTGAAAATAAAATTTTAATTTTTTTTGTTTAAATATTAAAATGGTAATATATTAACACCGGTTAATTTGTCTAATGGTTAGTGATATGGTGAGTTTTAGAATATTTGAAAAGTTATGGTGAGTTTAAGAGACGGTGAAAACTCACGGTGAGTTTACACTTTCCTTTTTCTTAGAGGAGGCCTGGCCTTTTGAATTGTTTATTTTTCTGGGATTACTCGTCCCAGTTATTTACTTTTTTTTTTTTTTCTAACATTCCCAAGTTTTTACTTGAAACCGATAGTATGGTTTTGATATTTTTTAGTACCAAAAGATGGGCATAGAAGTTTGTTGGGCACCGTCAAGATGGGATCTTTCGGTAGCAAGTATCACAAAGCACCCATACCAAATTACCAATGGACATTTGCCTACTCATATGTTTGGCATCGATTAGAAAACAGCCGAACAAGCTGCGACCTCGATCGATCTTTTATTTTATATCAATATCATATCTGATTCAGAGGAAAGAATCGCCGGAAAACGACCACAATCATTCAGATATCAGCGAAGACTCTTCTGGCATCCGAATTGGGAGGTGCGTTCCCGCCAAATTCTGCTGGGTGTATACGTTGCTGCTGCATTACATTTTCCATATGTATATTTATTGCACTCTGCTTATTACTTCCAAGAAAGGAATTCTTTTCCATGTCTTATTTCCTTTCTTTTCCTGATTAGTTTATTCATTTTCAGCTTCAATACCCTGCAAAGTCGTAGTTCTGGTGTTTGAATTCAAATCCTTAGTAGCCCTTATTTTCCAGTCTTGTAATCTAGGGTTTCCAAAAATCAGAAACATGAGATCTTATAAAAGCACTGCTTTTTCTTCTGGAAATCCAACATTTTTTCGCCACACTTTGTTTTCCTTATTGTTACTTGAGGAAGGAGGATGGTGCAATAGCCATTAGTATTCTTGAGCTGCATTTTAAGATTCTCTCATTGGATGGAGTGTTTGTTTGCTTGGATTTCTTAGGGATATTGTAGAATTAATTCTCAGTTTCGGTGGTGTTTGAATGAAGCGTACTGATGTCACTGTTCTGGATTGTCATCAGTCAGCTTGCAGCGGTTGAAACAATGGTAATTAGCACATTACCTTCTTTTCTTCATTGACTATGACAATTCATTTACGTTTTTTCTTCCCTTACCCTGAAAATTGAATAGACAACCTACGGTTTAGTGAATTGCAAAGACCTTGTGAATTATTACCCCTTTGGTTCTGGCTATGTGCTGTATATTTATATGGAGAATTTTGTTAAGCATATGTCTAAGTTTGCCTATATTATGAAGTCGACGTCAAAGAAAGTGATCACGAGGGAAGAGTGGGAGAAAAAGCTCAACGATGTAAAGATTAGGAAAGAAGATATGAATAGGCTGGTGATGAATTTTCTTGTCACAGAAGGTTATGTTGAAGCTGCGGAGAAATTTCGAACGGAGTCAGGAACTGAACGTATCCTTACTTCCCTTCAACTTTGGTGCTCCACTATTTATGTTGTTGGAAATTCTGTGCTTCATTTATGGTTGCATGTCGTCCTTATAAGTAAACAGCAGATATAGATCTAGCAACTATTACAGATCGTATGGCCGTAAAAAAAGCAGTGCAGTGTGGGAATGTAGAGGATGCAATTGAGAAAGTCAATGATTTGAATCCTGAGGTGGGATGCTCCGATCTTTTCTTTACAATAATATTCACGAGAAAAAAAATACAGGGTTTACACATTATCCTTTATTGTTAACTTGGAATTCTTGGAGAACAGATTTAAGTTAGGTCTTTTAAAAGCCTTTGGTATCTACAAACTAGAAATTGACTTTTACTATTTTATTTTGTTGATCGGTGATGGTAAATACTCATTAAAAGTACATGTCTTTGTCTCTTTTGTTGTAATGATATAACCAAATTTAAATCTGAGAAAAAAGGAGATGAAAGGAAGAAAGTTTCTATAAAGACTGTTAGAGTGTCGTGGTATTTGTGGTAGTGTATTTTGGAGGGCCTGTCATGAATTTTGAGAGAGAATTAGCTGGATATATTTTCCTCCTGTTGCATTTTAAGTCTTGTTTCTGAATTTTAATCATAATTGTTTTAAACTAAATATTGTTTTAGTTCAACATATTGCACCTCAATAAGTTGATTTTATCATTTAAACCAATTACAGCATCTGGTCTATTAGAGAACTTAGTTGCATTTTGTGTTGACTGGATGGTTTTTGGGATCACATGCTTCTTCCAAATATGTGGTATATTGTACATGGATATTGATGAGTCTGAATGCCAAATTTCTTAATTTTTATGTAGTAGAAAATAGACACAAGTTCATAGAAAATAGATTCAAGGAGAGAAGCAGCTTCTGGAGAAGGATCATGTGGAGAAGTATGGGCTCACAAGCATTGGTTGGGACTTGGGTCCTGGCCTGCTCCCAAGGGGATGTGCTCTGTGGAGCAATATTGTCTCTATCCTTCCTGATTTCTTGAAGGGCATTAGATGCAAGGTTGACAAAGGTATTCACGTCAAATTCTGGCATGATAAATGGTGTGGAAACCTTGCTTTGAGTGAGAGCTTCCCCTCTCTTTTTGATATTGCAAAGGACAAGGATGGAATGGTTGAAGACTTCTTTGACTCAGTGAATGGTGAGACAATTTGGGGCCCCACTTTTAGAAGAAATCTCATTGCTTAGGAAATGGTCCACTGACTGAGCTGTTAAGCCTCATTCAAAGTATCAAGCCTAACCCTCAGTTTGATGATGAAAGAATGGTCTTGGGAGTCATTTGGTAAGTTTTCGTCTCAGTCCTTCTACAGCAACCTTGTGTCTAGAGAGGATGGAGACTTCCCTTGGGCTTTAATTTGGAATTCCCATGCACCCTTGAAAATAGCCTTCCTGGTTTGGACTGCAGCTCTTGATAAATGCCTGACATTAGATCGGCCGCTCAGAAGGGGGATGTGTCTTCCTAGTATCTTGTTCCCTTTTTGCAATGAGGTCCCTAAGTCCTCCAATCACCTTTTCATCCACTGTAGTTTTTCTCATCAGCTGTGGGAAATGGCTTGGTCTTGCTTTGGTGTTCGGTCTTTCCTACCTGAATCAGTCCTTCGGCTTCTGCAAGGGTGGATTCTCAAGGGCTTGAATAAAAGGGGCAAGCTGCTTTGGAGGATTTTCTCATCTGCCATCTTGTGGGCTCTTTGGAAGGAAAGAAGCTGTTGAATTTTTGACAACAAATGTTCTGATGTAGCTTCGGTTAAGAACAAAATCATAGGCCTTCTATGTTCTTGGTTAAGTGTAGAAAGGGATTTCAATGGTGTCCAGCTTTTATCTTTTTTGCAAGCTGGACCTTTTTTTCTTGGATTTTCCAGGTTCTTTTGTATATTCCCAATGTTCAGGCTCTCATTGTATGTGGGCTGATGTATTTGGTTTCTTTTCTAATGCTTTATAATACTTTAACTTCTTCCAAAAAAAGAAAAAGATTCAAGTATGATATAGGTGATGGTACACGGATGAGTTTCTGGGAGGATATCTGGTGTGTAGAGAGGTCTCTGAGGAGGAGTTTCCCTCTCTGTTTGATATTATGCTTAATAAGGAGTATACTGTCTTGGAAATATGAAGCTCAGAATGAGTCCATCGTATGTGCCCTTTGTTCAGAATAAGCCTGGAATATTGGGAAGTTGAATCATTAGTAGGGCTGCTGCAGGCACTTCACAATACCAGCTTGAAAAGAAATCAGAGGGATAAAATAATGTGGGTGTGGGAAAGTTCAAGTAGGTTCTTAGTTAGCTTTTTGTATGGTATGATAATACCCAGGGGAGGAAGCAGATTTCCAAGCTCAAGAGTGCGTAGTGTTGCAGTGCTGTCAGAGGTCTCTGTTTTTGTGCTTTGGTTGGCAACACTCAATAGATGTCTGACATCTAAAAATTCGATGAAAAGGGGAATGACACTTGACAATATGAATTGCGTTCTATGTGACAGCTGCATAGAGTCAGCAAGTCACCTTTTTCTCCACTGCAGCCCTGTTTAATCTTTGGAAAAGGGCTTTAGGTATTTTGGAGAACAAATCTGCTTCCCAGAAACTGTACAGTTCTTGGAAGCTTGGCACACTAGAAATTTGAATAGAGGAGGCAAGGTTCTTTGGGGAATGATGCTTGCGGTGCTATCTTGTGGGAAAGGAATTCTCATAAATCAAATGAGGAGACTGGTGGCTAAGAATATTAAAGGAATGTTACTGTCATGGTTGGCCTCACATTGCTCATGCAAAGGAAGATATTTCACTCTTTTCTTATACAATTTTTTTTTTTTTTTTGTTTTTGTTTAACTAACTTTATTGAGTATGGTGGTAATAAATACCCCAATGTACAGTGTCTTGTTGTACATGGGTGCTGTTCTTTCTCTTTAATGCAATACTTCACTTGTTTTCCTATAAAAGTTCTTTGGAGTTCAGTTTCAAATTCTCCATTTTTCGTTGCTACATCTTTGCTTCTGCTAATCCTACTACAATTGTTGAAACTTGAGCAATAACTCCCAAAGAAATTCATACTTTCAAAATCCATTATAACTTGTTGAGAGATGGAGATGCTGGTCGTTGGCATCTTTAGCACCAAGTCAGGGATTCAGAGCAGTCTAGAGGCTTGCCTTCTATGTTAGAATCTTCTGGATTCCTAGATAAGCAGATACCCTTGCTGATTCTCTAGTCAGGGAGGGAAGTAGACAGTCTTTGAATTGGGGTACACGCCTTTCCATTTTTAGCATCGTGTTTGACCTTTGGGTTTTAATTGGAGATATGGGGAAAGTAGAAGAGGAGTTAGCCTTCTTTTCTCAGTTGGGGATTAGACTAAAATCCCTCCTTTGTTCTATTATTATCTCTGTACTTTATTATTTCTGATCTAATAAAATTCTAATCAGTTATCAATAAAAAACTGTGGAAATTTGAAGATGTAAACTTGCTAGCCAATTTAAAACTGTAAACATACTTTTTTTTTGCTCACAAGAAAAGCTGTTTGTAGGCTTTGGAAGCACTGATCATCTGATGCCTTTTGTTGGATCTTAGTTTTTTTTTTCCTCTTCAAATTTTAGGATAAATTGGAGGGTACTGGACATGCTACATACGTAATTACACCAATGAACTTCAATTCATTTTGAAGCTCACAGACTTTGTGGTATTGGCACTTCAAGAAGTCTTTCAAGGATATATGAAGACATTCCCATATATCAAAGAGCAGGTTTGGTAATGACATGAAATGGATAGACTTTGATAGTGATTTGAAGCAGATGGTAAAGTATTGACTTTGAACTTTTTTGGTGCATTTTATTATTCCTCTGCATGATGTGGACATCTTATCCTTTTTTTCTTTTTTCTGTAAATCTTTCCATACTAATAGATAGGAAGAAAATTAAAAAGTATGATAAACTTGTATGCCTCCATAGAACATTAATGCTGTCCAGATTTTGTCATGTTACCTATTCTTTGCAATGACTAATTGCTCATAATATGATGTCAAGGAGCCTATGGTCCATGGTAATATGATATATTTAATAGATCGTTGTTAAAATGTTATAGTTCTTTTTTCTTTTTAACTTAATCTGATGGTTCTGCATGCAGATACTGGATACAAATCCACAATTGTTTTTTCATCTGCAGCAGCAAAGGTTGATAGAACTTATACGCAATGGAAAGGTAGAAGAAGCTTTAGAATTTGCTCAGGAGGAGTTGGCACCAAGGGGTGAAGAAAATGTAATTACGAGTTTTCTTTTGGTCTTTGTGGGTTTTTTTAATGAAATCTAACTAGTCTTTTTCCTTCACAAAAAGGTGATGGAGCTTGGATCCATGGGTCCAATATTTTTCTAATAAGCTCTATATACCTTTTGTTTACCGGATTTAAGAAATTTAAAGTTATTTGCAGCAAAGCTTCTTAGAAGAGTTGGAGAGGACAATTGCGTTACTTGCATTTGAAGATGTCACAAATTGCCCAGTGGGAGAGCTTCTAGACATATCACAGCGTTTGAAGACAGCAAGTGAGGTCAATGCAGCCATACTCACTAGCCAGAGTCACGAAAAAGGTTAGGGAAATTCCCTTGTGTTAATCTTACCCTACAATCATATTCTTATTATTCTTATTGTTATTTTGCATCCTTATTTTAATATCTACCTCTTTCATTAGTTTATAGAATTAAGTTACAGTTCTGCTAATTTTTATCTTCTATTTACTTTTATAGAAAGCCGCCTATAAAGTTGTTTGTCATTAGACACAACAATTTGATTTACCTATTGTTTATGATTGTTAATTGTAAGTCCCACTAGATTTCTGATATTTTAGGTTTGTACATCTAACCAGGGCTTATGTTGTAGTGGTTTTCCACATTTTCTTGATTGGACTGTCCTTGCTTGCATATGTTACCTCAAACACTTAAATGTAAAATATTCTGAATAGTTTTATACCAGGTCATGGACAGGCTAGTTACTCCATACTGTGTTTGGTTTTCTTTACCCAAACTATCAGTCATCATAACTTCCATAGCATCATTCTGAAAGATAATTTTTTTGTCAGCAACGCGCTCCTCTAGGCACATCTTGGTGATGCGTTCTATTTTTCCACCTAGAAAAGTGCTACCCTTCCCATCTGGTGAACTGTTTTGCATTGCATAATATGTTCATCCCTGAAGGTGGCAAGGAATATTTCAGGGTTGAATTATCTAAAGCTTCAAGCCCCTAGATTCACCAGGAAAAAAAACCTCACGTCCCAAGTGATAAAGTTCCTTGTCACCTTCAACAGCTCATTAAAGGATATTAAAAGTGCTGCTATCATTAATTTTTTTCCTTTCAGAGAAGTGTTAATGAAAATTGTGCTTCTAGATAAGATAATTTGGCATCCTAATCTTCCTCTTTGTTTAATAAAAGGCCAGATGTTCCTCTTAGGCTCCTTTGTATCAAAGAAAAAGAGACTCTAATATGTTTTTCAGAGGATTAGCTGTGGAAGTGATTTTAAACATGCAAGCTGTCTAACAAATACATGCATGGAGCTCAATATTGTCATGAGAAAGAATGGTTTCATGATTCAACAGCAAAGTTGTGCTTGTATTGGTTAGTATCTTGAAGATGCTGAAGTATACAAGGCCTATTATTGCCTTGAGCATCTGGAAAGGTCCGTACTTATGTTTTTCCCTGTTTGAATATTTTAATTGATTCAACATATCATTTCCTTATTTTTATACAGATATTCATGTTTTCCTGATTTGTGTTTTCCTTTGATGATTCTCAAAAGTGCTCTGTTTCCAAGAATGTTACTCTGTACTTAATCAATCTATAAACCATCTTGGTTTATCTCATTTTCTTTTTCTTTTCTGAAAAATCTCTTTGATGTTTATACTTGGTATTTCTGGTATATCAAACCACAGACCCAAAGCTTCCAAGCTTGTTAAAGATGCTGATCTGGGCACAGAACCAGCTTGATGAGAAGGCTGCTTACCCACGAATAAATGATTTATCAACAGCTGTTCTTGAGGATCCTGCAATTTGAAAGGCATAAAAGCTCCCTTTGTGAAAGACTGAGGCCAGTCTCTTGTACTGCAAATTGAGCAAGTTGACTGAGTCATGTGAATACGTTTTCATGGGACTGTAACTATTGTTCCTCGATGTTTTCCATTCTACTATTGGGATGGTAAGAAACTCCCCTGACACAGTCTCTGGCCTTGGGTATTCTGTTGTATGTGATCTTGCTCTAACAGTACTCTTCATTATTTATAACATGAATTCTTGTTTGGGTTTTCATGTAAAAGCTGACTGGGATTTGTTTATGTTGGTTAGTTCTTTCATTATATTACATGAGAGAGATATATCATACTACTATCAAATTATCAATATCTTTGTAACTATCAAATTATCAATATCTTTGTAACTAATATTGTTACCAATTCATCTCTACAATCATTTGTTACTTCGTTGTTATCCTATATGTCAATACATAAAACCTTACAAAGAACATTCTTTTTCCCCTTGTCTATTAGAGGGAAAATTATTTTAATCTTGCTGTTTTCTTTTGTTCATTAAATTTCCCAATGATCTTGGTATGGTACAAGTTCTTCTGTGCTTTCACAAAGTAGCCTAGTTGGGAAAGGTTGCTTCTATATCTTTAGTAACCATGACTAAACATATTTGATCTTATTTCTTGGATCAATGTAGGGATTCCCTAGACACTCATGCCCTGTTTTTCCTACTCTTGCAACTTGGTTCTTGGCAGTGAATCATATGATGACCATTTGGTGAAGGAAGGTGCTACTTTAGCTGCAGTGAAGGATTCTGGAGAAGATAGGTCTCTAAAACCCTGTAGAAGATTTTTGTGAGAAGGTATAAGGCTTGTTTGGTGAGGCAGATATAGTGGATGATTATAGGAAAACTTTTAATTTGATGGATCAGAACCTTGACTTGAGGGTTTGCAAGGAAGCAGTTCTGATCTTTTGGATGATTGTTTTATTTGTTAGGAGATGTTTATAGAAATGAAATGTACCCTATTATTCTAACTTTGACAGCAATAAGGTGGAGGCAGTGGTGGTGGAGTTTGAAGTTTGAACAGAAGGGGGATGATTTCTCTAATGACTTGGAGACATCTAATATTGCACAGGGAGAAGATACGAAGGAGAAGAGTAGCTGACTAGGGAGACATGTAGAGGTGCTGAAAACCACAGTTTCGTTCATGTCACCAAAGTATTTTCTTGTTTGAAGAGTTGATTATCCAAGTCCATGTGAAAAGATTAACAAAAAAGTTCATAAGAGAAAGGGTAGCAAGGATAACATTTGGATTGCCAGCTTTGTTTCTGAGTGTTTCAAATTTTCATTAATTAAGGGAGTGGATTTGGCTGACGCTGCATTTGCAATAGGTAATGCTGCTTGTTGAGGGTTGGCTACTACTATGGCCCCACTTGGAACCGTTTTGTCTACCGGTTCCCAGGTCAAATCATCTGACTGTCCGGTTTGAATGGACGGCCTGTTCTGATTAACAATAAAAAATAAAAACTAAAAAATAAAGAACGGCCAAAGCCGTTGCCCGGGTTGATAGGTTGACGGTTCGACCACCTGGGCCAGTGGGTTGCTGACCAAATCAACGCTTTTTGGCCCAAGAACGGTTTTAAGATGAAACAGAACTGGTTGCCTGACCAGTTCCTGAGTCAACTGGTCCGACCGTCTAGTCTGGTCTGGTTTTGAAAACCATTTTTCCATATGTATAAGCAATCATACAATAAAATGATTTAATGAAATTGGAAAAAAGTACTATAATAAAATTGCAAATAAAAATTTAAAGTGGAATTGAAAGAAATTAACAAATAACTTAAAAATTATAAATAAAATTGAAAACCTCAAAATTTACAAACAACTTACACTGTGCCCAGGCCGTGCCAGCACAAGCTCTCATGGGTATAAACCCTCGGCCAGGCCTGACCTTGGGGGTCGTGCCAGTCTTGGCATGGTCTGTCACTGTAACTGGCAGGGCGTGCCAGCCTGTTTTGCACCTCTATTTGGTTTTACATTGGAAAATTTTGTATTCTTACCAAATGTATTTGGTTGTGATGACTATAAAGACAAATTTCAAGGCTGGAATTTACCTTTTTTTTTTTTTTTTACATTGACCAATTTTAAGTTTGCTTTCATTTTGAATGCAGAAGTATCCAAAAAATTACCGTCTTTTTCAATACAAAATTGTATTCTTAGGAAATGCCTCCAAGACTGAATCGTAGTACAAAATGCAGCCTAAGTTTAATTTGGTGAGGAGTGAACAGGTATGGTGGGGGTTTGTAAGTTTAATTTGTTCCGGTAATATTTAGATTTGAATAAAATCTTATCCACAATTTATAATCAGATATTGGTAGTGGATAGCATTAATAAATTGAATAAAAAATGATCAAAACATCAAATGCTATATATTATTAATGAAATGAACTAAATATAAATATGATATTATCATGAACGAAATGAACTGAAAATAACTCGTGAAACTTGAACTTATGACTCTGGGTATAAATGCAACATTCAACACTTAGATCGAATTTGAATTCATATTTAGACAAATGGATACTGTTTGCAGCCATAGTTTGTTTTTAGATCATCAGAACGTGAACTCGAAAGTCAAAAGAACCATGGGTACATGAGATGAGCTCGGATCTGCTGCTTGCACCACTCTGTATTACTTCCTATGTAACTAATCACTCAGTTTTCTGTACACTGGTATGTAGCACTGGCCCTATGAATATGCAACAGATCCCGAGTGACTTGAGATTCTGGCTTTTGAGGAGCCATTGCAAAAGCAAATGGGAATTGGTAAGCTGCCATAAAAGTGGCTGTTCTTTGCAGAACTGCGTTTCAGCTTACTGGTTAGAGAGAAAGTTCTCCGGCCGAAGTTTATTTTAGCTCATTGATGGAGACGTAATCAAGTTAAATATCAGCTTCAAAAATATTTCCAAGCATTAATATATTTCTCTATCACTTTTAAAACATGAATTGAATTCCTACTCCTTGGCACTGATGGCAGGCTATGATTGTTGATTAATTTGTCGATGGCCAAACAACGTTCGCCGCTATAGAAAAACCCATGTGAACATCCTATTAGTGGGTGAATTCTAGCCCAACTGAGTTGAGTCAAATGTCTGATTATTTGAGCTTGGTTTAGAAGAAAAATATGAGGTTTGAGTTTGGGCTCCATTTTGATTCAAGCTAAAAACATGAGCTTGAATTTGGCTTGATTCAAAAGTTCGTATGTTTGAGTTCAGATCGTCTTGAGTTCAATAGTATATATATACAATAAAAGTTTAATTAGACTCATGAGTCTTACTAACTAAGCTTCATTAGGCTTAAGTTTAGCGAATGAGCCTATATGCTAGGTTTGAACTTGGCTCGAAGTTCGATTTAGACTGTGAACTATATTGAGCTTTTTAAGAATGTGACTTGAATAACTTGTGAAAATCTTGAATCATGTTCATCCCTACTTCCTATGTAAAAAGATCCACGGTTATGAATCCAATGCCACGCAAAGAAAGGATGGATCCCTTTTATGAGAATTGCAAACCTTTGATATAGAGCTGACAATACCACTTATTTTGCCTCTGCTAACGCGGGAATTGTAGGCTTGCATCTCATAATCATAGCTGGTCGTATTTTGGTTTTTAAATTTCGACCGGTAAGATCAAATGTGAACTTTTCGATATTTGATCAAGATTTTAAAAATTAACCCGGAATCAGAACGATTCTGGTTATCAATTTCTGGGTCAATGGTTCAATCATCTGGTTTGAATGAATGGCCCATTCCAACTTGAAAATAAAAAACGGTCAAAAATTATTGAACAAGTTAAAGTTAGATCACTTAGATCAACAGGTCACTCATCAAATCAATAGTTTTTGACCGGCTTTAAAAATTGGGGTGAAATAAAACTGATTGCCTAAATGATTTGCAGGTCAAATAGTCCAACCATCCACATCAATGTCAATTCGAAATCACTGTTTTTGACTAAAATTAATGAAACGAAAGACAGGGTTTGTTGAGGCGGACAAGTTCTTATTGATGATCATAGAGTCGACCACATGTGCGTATAGCCGTATACACCGGCACAACAGCCATTTCTTAAGTTTTGGAGAACAGTTGAAGACTTGGAGCAGCTAAACAGCCCAATTGAATGATTTAATTCTTTGCCATTTGGTGGATAAAATAATAAAATATTTTAAGATATTATAATTAACCATCGAACCTAACTTCAGCAATTAAAGCCACGTTTGCTTCACATTCTCATTTTACCATTTATCATCAGAAAGAAATTCCATTAGCAGTTGAAAATGAGAAAGCCAAAAATGGTATTAAATAGAAAAATGGTGTTTGGTTCATTTTTCCACATAATGAAATTTCTCTACCTAAGAACCAAAGAGATTGGGAAATATATTTGTGTTAGACAGTTTTGTATGTCCTTATCTTCAATCAGAATGATGTACTTTATGAGTTTATTGTAAATGATTAAAAGTGCATATTTGATTCATGTTCCCTTGGTATGTTTCTGTGTAATACCATTAAACTGGACACTTAACGAGATTCGTGTTAGTTTAGAATTTTAACAACTAGTGAGTCAGTCTGGGGAGACCTACCCTGACAAAACTGACACTGTGGTGCCACCAAGTCGGTTGGGGTGGCCTGTCTCAGCTGCCAATGTGAGACCCTAGGCACATACATTGTAGGATTAATTGAATCTATGAATTGGACCAGATTTCCAGTATTGCCCAGGACCTTGGAGATTGATGGGCAAAACTGAAAAGTTACACCTGACCCCTAGACTCGATTATGATACTACACTAAGTGTCAGATTGGGCTGTCTTTGATATACCAATCAGTGAGATCCTTAGCGGGGGTCAAAATCTGGGTATGTTGGAACAGTCTGAGAATTCATCTGAGTGGGTGATCATAGTGACAGAATCAGCCCCTTTGTCGGACAAAGGTAATGATCGGGGATGCACTTTCACTGATAGAAACCAAGACTGCTGGCAGCTGATTTCAATCGTTGAGATTTGTTTTGCAAAATATTTTTTATATGTGATATAAAAGTATATATATTATGGTTTCAAAATAATTTGCAAAATGTTTTAATTCCCGGGATCCATATAAGCAGAGAGTGCAACACTGTTCTTTGCAGCCGAGGGAGAGGTCCTCTCTTGTCGAGTAGTGTATGATCATTATGGGCTGAGAGGTTAAGTGTAAGACCATTGAGGATAATACCTGATGGGCTAATCTTGCATCTGCCCACAGTCCCTAGGTGTTACAATGTGGCTTGGCCCAGGGACCACTTAGGGTAATTGTTGGGCCCATAGAGCCCATGAGATGGGTTTTAGGGTGTGCACTGTCTATAATAGTGTATTCGGCCAGACCTTGTAACAAAGGCTGGGCCGAACCCATGTGGCTGATGTTTAGATCAATGTTTGGGTCCCACGCCATACGAGGAAGCCCAACTACGCAGTAGTTTAGAATACTAAGTGAATACATAACCTTAAATGGGCCTTAAGCCCATTTCGAATTAGGCTGATTTGATCAGTAAATTAAAAAGGGTGAATTCTGAGATGGATCAGCTGATAGGATTGGGCCCAGACCCTATCCACTTAGAGAGTCCAAGATCTAAATAAGATTTAGATTTGGAAGCCTCCTAATTAGATTAGGAGATGACTGATCTGATTTATAGATAGGATAAGGATTATCTTTTATCACTTAAAGAGACTTTTAATCCAAATATGATTTGGATCTGCAACTCCTAATGGGATTAGGAGCCGATCCCTTTAAGATTATAAAAGGAGGAGGGGGCGGCAGCCTTTAGACATGCAACCATCACACTCTTGTCTTCAGAGTTGAAATCACAAGAAGAGAGAATTTGCACCCTGCAAATACTCTCTTGCCGCCTCCTTCCTGCAGCCGCCACCTCCAGCAATTCGATCTCTAGTTCTTGGGAGAAATTAAGATCTGATCTTGATATCAATCTTTTGGGAAAAGATTGATTGGAGTTGTATTCACAAGCCATCCAGTTGATTCTTGCAAAGGGTCAAGTTCTTTTGAAGAACATTGTTGATTCTGCTCCATCCTGCACTGCGCCATCTTCAATGGGAGCAGATTTTGGATCATTCCTTGGGCGTGAACACCTCCATTGGGAGATACTGTTTCTCTGTATCAGGTACATCCTCCCTCCTACTTCTTTTGGTTCATTTGATTTGGTTAATGGTTCAAGAATGATCATTGAAAATATGATTTTCTAAATAGGGAATGCGATTACTATTTGAAGGGAAAGGAAAAATTTTGAAATTCGCCCCTTTATTCCACAATCTTTGGGTGCCCATGTAATGGATATCCTATCCCTTCTGTGGTATCAGAGCCATTGTTTAAGTCTTGAACCAATTTGTTTTGGATCTGAACCTACGCAAATGGGCAGAATGCGTTCTACCCGATTTGCGCAGATATGGGTTTTGGGAAATTTGTTCCCAAAATTGTTGGGAAAATAATCTAAAATTAATTTTATATAAATTTGATTATTATTTAGAATAGTTCTTTATGATTTTCTTGATTTATGGGCTGTTTGTACAAGAGGAGATCGAATTCTTGGTTTGCGTAGGGAACCTGCAAGATTTGCAGTTTCTTGATTTATTCATTTGGTCTGTAAATAATTTTTTTTTAGAATGAATGTATAGGTATTCGATTTGATGTAATCATTAATAGAAATAGAATTTCTATTTATTTTATTTTTGGATCAAAGATGGCGGTGCTGAAAGGGAGATTTCGCAGAGAACAAGATTTCGCAGATGGGAGAAATACAATCTGCGATTTGCAGTTTGTGAAACTGCAAACTGTGATCTAACCTCTGTTTTGCAGGATGGATTGTGCGAACAGCCCTGATTGACTGATTCTTGATTTTCTTTTATCATTATTTAATTTCAGATTATTTTCTTGCATTAAAGATTTAATTAAAGATCAAACCCTAGACACATTTGAACCAAGATTGGTTCAAACTGTTTGGACCAAATCTAGGGTTTAATCAAGGCTGAAAGTCAGTCCTAATTTCCCACTAATGGGCCTGAGGATTGATATTTAATTAAATGGTTAATTCGGCCCAACCTGTAAAGGCCCGATTTTAAATAGTTAAAATTGCCAAAAGCCCACTTCAAAGGTTAAAGCTATATGGGCCAAACTGGACAATCCTAATTCAGCAAAACGAGCTTCCAATGGGCCTTACAGATGATTAATTGATTGGATCAATTTATCCCTGCATGAGATGTATGGATGTGTGATGTGCTGTGTACATGGGCCATAAGTGCCTGGCCATGCTCAATCGATAGTGGCGCTTGTGCACACCATGGATGAATGCACATCATTGCCATAGTGTCCCTTTTGGTCATTGGATGACCTCCCTCAGTGGTGGGCCCCACACCTCATCAAGAGATTACATGCGGAACCCTAGCCGATTAAGGCCCACTGAAATCTGACTTTATGAAAGTAAGTGGAAGCCACTTTGATTTGACCTAAATCAAACTAGGGCGTAATAATTGTTCCCTCCGGCTAATATGAGTGCATGTGATAGGGAGATTCATATGATGAACTCTCTAAAGGTCTTCCGTCATTAGCACGAGGATGGGTCCTTCAGTAATGAGGAAGCACACAAGAAAGTGGGCTATCCATTTGCTGTTGGGCTTGTCTAAGTGTTTCATAAGATGATAGGGACGTCATAGACCGATGTGGGAGGGGCTTCACCAGAAAATGGGAACTCTCTCACGGTACCTTGGCGTTCACGAATATGATGGGTAAGCACTCACTGGACAGAAAGGTTTACCTGAAAATGGCTCTGAACCTTGTCTGGCAGAGGCCAAAGGGAAAACTCATATGATGAGTGGATATGATCCTTCACAGAAAGGTGGTGGGGTTATGCAGCTGAAACAGTTGGCTCCATGCACCCTATGTGATTTCCCACATTTCTAGAGACAACCTGTAGTCTTCGTCACTGAGAAAGGAGGGAAATCTCAGAGATGAAAAAATGGAAATGGATCGTAAATTAAAATCCATATCTATGTAATGAACATGAATCAAATTAGGTTATGGACTGATGTTTGCTATTTTATTAGAAAATGGCAAATGGATCATTTGCAAAGCTTCTTGACGACAACAAACTTAAGGGCCCAAACTATGCCGACTAGTACAGGAACCTTATATTTGTCCTAGCTTTTGAAAAGTTAGACAAAGTGGCAAAGAATCCTGCCCCGGAGCGTCTGGGTGATAGGGCTTCTGAAGCCCGAAGGAGAGACTATCAGGAATGGGAGGAGAAAAACTCCTTTACCCGGTGTTACATCATTGCCTCCTTGGACAACCCAATACAGAGGCAGTTCGACCAGATCGAACTTGCCAATGACATATTGGACAGTCTCAGGAAGATGTATGAAGAGCATAATCGTTCTACTCGACAAAAGGTCTTGAAACAGTTCATGACCGCACAAATGACCAAAGGCCAACAAGTTCACGACCATTGTCTTCGGATGATGGGATACATCAACGAACTGGAGGCTCTTGGATCCGAGTTGGACCTTGCGACTCAGATAGATGCTATCCTTAATTCTTTGTCTCTTTCCTTTAATCCGTTCATTATGAACTATAATATGAACAAACTGAATGTCATCTTGCAAGAGCTCAGCATCATGTTGCGAAGAGCTGAAGAACTGATTAGAAAGGATGAGCCTGTAGCTATGCTTGTTGAAGCTAGCAAGATAGGATGAGCCTGTAGCTATGCTTGTTCAAGTTCATTTGAAGAACATTGTTGATTCTGCTCCATCCTACACTGCGTCATCTTCAGTGGGAGCAGATTTTGGATCATTCCTTGGGCGTAAACACCTCCATTGGGAGATAGTGTTTCTCTGTATCAGGTACATCCTCCCTCCTACTTCTTTTGGTTCAGATTTGATTTGGTTAATGGTTCAAGAATGATCATTGAAAATATGATTTTCTAAATAGGGAATGCGATTCCCATTTGAAAGGAGAGGAAAAATTTTGAAATCCGCTCCCTTATTCCGCAATTTTTGGGCGTCCATGTGATGGATATCCTATCCCTTCAATTTGGTATAGAAAAATTGTATGTGGTACTATTTTTTTAATGTTTTTTTCCTTGGGGCTACCAACCAATCAGTTTGCATCTTGTTTGTATTATTTGTATTTCTATAATATATAATCTTATTTGTATGAGCATCTTGTTTGAATGTTATACAATCTAACATTCATGTAGCCGACCCATGTAGTTGGGATAAGGATTAGATGATAAATGATGATCAATAATATAAAACTACTATATTATAAAGTTTTATATTATATTTTCATATTCTTTAATATTATATATAATACTATGATATGTCAACACGATACAAGCATTGGATGCAGTTGGTGGAAGTTCCATTTTTCTTACAATCTTTAAAGCCATATCATTTTTGGTAGTCATTTAGGAAGAAACTTTGGCAGTTTTTTGAAAGAAACAGCGTGGGCTGTTTTAACGGACGGACTGTTCTGATTTAAAAAAAAAAGTAAAAGACAATTAAAATATAAATGGCAAGAAATCATTGTCCGGATAGACGGTTTGACTGCCTAAATCAACAAGTTATTGATTAATTCAATGATTATTAGCCTAAGAACGGTTTTAGGATAAAATAGAATCGGTTATTTGAACAATTCCTGGGTCAATTGGTCCAACCGTCCGGTTGATTTAATTTTCAAAACCTTGGTTTTAAAGCTTCTGATACATGGCATGTTAACATAGTTGTAGGGTAAAAGAGTGATTGCAATCAATACATGAATTTGGATTTCGTCCTTACAAAATAGTCCTCACAGCCCCTTGCCAGCCCCTTGCAACTGTGCATTACAAATATCTCTATATTTTTATTCAAGGGGAGATATTCTCAATGCACAGCTGCAAGAGGCTGTGAGGACTGTTTTGTAAAGATCAAATTCGAATTCAATACTAAATGGGGTCACGTGCCATGTGCAGCAAGCCCCCAAACAGCTCAGGCCTTTTTTACCAAACAGCCAAAGTTTTTGACCTCATTTTAGATATGATGCCAATATTTGCCTGTCTCATGTGGAAATGATGAATTGATGATACCAACATCTTAAAACTCCAAATCAAGGTTTGAAGTTGAAACATTAATAAGCCTACAAGCCCAACCAACATACCCGGGCCCAATTAAACCCAGAGAGATTGGACAAACCCAAACCTGGTCATGGTTGCATTGGGGTTCATGTCTTAGGTAGAGGTATAAATCGGGCCATGCCAGGTTCAGCATAATCATGCAGTCTATGCTGGGCCTGGGGTTTTAGGTCCATGGGCCAGCACGGTTTGGCCCAGTTCGCAACACAGCTCATATATATATTATATATATTTATATAATATTATATAAATTATAATTATATAATAATATATCATATATTAATAAAATAAATATTTTTTTTAATTTTATTATACTAATTTATTTAATTATTGTATATATAAGCAATTGTATACACAAAATTCATATAAAATTAAAATTTTAAGTTTTTTGTCAATTTTTTTAAATAAATAGCTTTGGCCTGATGGACAACCAGATCTGATCCAAGGTTTGACCATGACACGGGCTTGCATGGACTATGCTGGACCAACCCCCAAAATTTTCACCAGGGAGGGCAGCATGACCTACGGGCCAGTACGGCATGGCCCGTACTTTACACACGCCATCCGCAGGCCGTGCCCACTTTACACCTCTAATCTTAGGTCAGGCGATTCCGGCCTGGATTGACCTAAATCAGGCTCAACCCACCCAAGTTGCACCCTTGTGTCACTAAAAGAGTTTAGCGCAGAGAAAGTTAAAGAGTGTTAACTGTAAAGAAGAAAGGTTGAGAGAGAGAGCCCTATCCTCCCATCTTTCCCTCTCTATATTTTAATGTACATGTATATAATTATTAAATTTCTTCTGCCTTACTCTGTGGTCCTCCATGTTTTGATTAAGCATGAACCCAAGAGAGAGAGGTCTTTCATTTCACAGATAGAATATCGGCCACTCTATATTATATCACAGTATAGATGTATATAATAATTAAATTTCTTCTGCCTTACTCTGTGGTCCTCCACCATGTTTTGATTAAGCATGAAAACCCAAAAGAGAGATCTTTCACCGAGTGGACCTGGCTAGTGCCAATTCTGGATTATGGGCCCCATATTCTATGACATGTCATTCTTGCTAACTTGAGACTTGACAATCAACTGCTTCTGATGCTTCACTGCGGATATGATAAATGTTGTTCAACCTTTAGTTGAGTACCAAAGCATCGGGATTCGCTGGCCAGGCCACTTGGCATAGTGGGTCTTCGTGTTGATGTGATTGCCACTTGGCATCTTCTCAATCTGGGTCCTCAATCCCCATCTTGATATATGATCATCCACATATATGATCAATGAGTTGTCCAATGAATGGCACTGGCCTTAGCACTAGGTTGTCTATTATAGCTTGTGTAGGTTTATATACAAGGCATAAGATTGTTCTCCTCTGGTGTGATGTGATGATGTGGCCTTGGCTCATTTGAACGTTGAGTTGGTGTGGACATCATTGTAAGCTTCAGTACATGGTATTATTGCTTTCTTCCTTTATCTTTTTTAATCGTTTATCTACTATTTTTTGTTCTTGTGAAGGCAGGAAATCTTTCTAGTCTTTCTATGTATAATGTAAAGCAACTCTCTGTGTGCTTTTGTTGATGGTGCTTGCTCATATTGCCTCCACAGTTCTCAGGATTCAGACTCATTGAATGTGACTTCTATTGATATTTTTACCAATTTCCTTTCAAAATTCTACAATCCTATCCTACTTTCTCTCTTGTCAAGCTTCCCTCTTTACAGGGCTAACCAGAGCCTCATAATGAGGTCCGCTTCGTCCTCTCAATCCAAGTATCCGACCAAAGAAAAGAAAAGGTACTTCCTAAGTTCTAACTTCGAGATGATAACAAATGCTTATATAGTGTTCTGCTATACAAGGGTGTAAATAAGTTATGCTTAGCTATGTCCCAGACTCTCAGGCAGAACAGAAGGGGCTCAAGTACCGAGCTGAAGCTCTAGTAGTTCAGAATTTTAAAACCCTTTTAAGTTTAAGAACTCATCTCCTTGGTGGTCAGAGGCCAATATTTGAGCCCAAAGCCTGAGGATATGATAACCATAGAATGATAGAATATACATAACAAGATCTATGAGATTCAGTTAAACCAATCACACTTAAGACCTTTATAAGTCGCCGTGATCCTGAAAAATAAAATATACAAGTAATTCGAGTATCACAACAAGTCTGTCTCAATATTTGCAGGGGAAGCAAAGCTAACACATGATAAAGATTTCAAGGGTTAAAACCCAGATATCATACTCGATCATGAGAAGATTTAATAAAATCAATAAAGCGAAACCTAAAAGACGTCATTGATAAGCAAACCTAATGCCTAGAGCTAACGACACTTCTGCGCTGGTTCAATAGATTTGAAATGGATGGTCATGTCGTCTGTGCAGTATATCTGTCATGTGGATTTGCTCCCCATTCCATTCCTTTTGGGTGCTTTTCTTATTGGTTATGGGCTTTCAAATCTCAACTCTCAAGTGATACTTATTGCTCGCTTTGGAATTTAGATGCCCTGCGTTTACGTTGATGCAGTACTGATTGCTTTTAATTTCTTAGCGCCCAGTCTTTCAGAAGATCACAACCAAATAAAGCCTCTAAATATGCTATTAAGATAGATTATCAGTAGTTGGAAATATGTTAACGGGTGTTTGACAACATGATTCGTTTTGTTCTTGAAAACAAAAACAACTGCCACGTTAGCAAAACTGTATTGTTTTTGCTAACACGGGCAGTTATTTTTTGTTTTCAAAAATAAAACCATGTTGTCAAACACCCCCTTAGTTGTGGAAACTTTGAGTCTCCAAGGCAAAAAATTGGGAATTTGTTTTACCAGTTGGATGTTTCACTTTACACATCATCTTTGCTGTGTTGGGAAACTAATGACAGTGCAACCATTGGGTGCCAACAACTTTTCATATGGTGCCTGGTGCCCATCTTAGCTCTAACTGTTATAAAGTGTTCACTTTGTTGAGAGAGAGAGATGGTTGGCCAACCTAACACTAAGCTGCTCATTAGAAAGGTGGCAACCTATTTATCATTTTAACCTACAATTGAACCATCTGAAGTAATGATGTTCTCTACAATTACCACTTCACACCTTTCCATGTCTCTCAATTCCACTTTTCTCTTTTTCTTCTTTTTTTTTTCTTTGTCCTCTTAGTTTCTTTGCATGTGGATGTTGTGGGTGCCTCCTATTTTAATTTCCTCCTCTCTGTACTCAGATGTTCTTTCTCTTCAGGTGATGTATTATTCTAGTGCCAAAAAGACAGAAATATTAATTTATTAATTAAAAAACCTTTCATCTCCAAAAGTAATAGAGTATTGAATATATATAATAGCAGACATGGTTATCAGGTGTTTATGCCTTTTTAATAATGTAAGTCACCAAAGTGTGGTCATTTATGGGCAGAACAAATTAACCCCATTATTTTGTCTAAACTGTATTTGTGTTGTTCCCTTCAAAAGGGTTAAGACAGAGTTAAACTAAATGGGAAATACCATATTTGAATTCATTGTTAAGTTGAGTTAGAAATCTTGCCAATATTTTGTGATCTGCATACTCGTCAGAATTCATCAATTATAACGGAACCATTTCATTTTAGTTTTGCATAGTAATTGAACACATAAGTCCACGCTGGCTTCCGATTGTGCGCAATCTGGTGCTCCTTGTTGGTAGACAACTCGGATTATAGCTATGCTGGTGAAATTGTTTACTTGACTTTTAAGAAGAATAAATCAGAGTGTGTAAGTTGCTTGATTCGGGGTGGGTACTCCGATATTTAAGTCAGCAAACTTGTATTTGATTGTATGAGAGCTAGAGAGTTAGAGAACTGTGAGAGCTAAATCGTGCGTAACTTTTCTGTGAAAGGGGATGCTTTCATATAAGCCATCAGTCATGAGCTCCATGAAGTGTGTCTGAGATCTCCGACCCATTTGGTTCAGAGGTGGTTTCATGCCCATAAGTGGATTACGTGTAAGCAGGTAGTGCCTATCCAGTCACGCCCGAAGTAGGCAGGGTGGTAATCAACTCCTCCGATGTGGCACCGTGATCCCAGGGAAGACGGAGGCGACAACTCGCTCGAGGAGGAACTCGCCTATTATGTCATGTAGCCTGCTAAGTGAATCACTACTAGGTCGGCGAAGGCATGTTGTCTCTTATGCTGACCTGACGTCATCCGGTCTAAGTGTAGGTCATTTTGCCGAGGTAAGGTCGAGGAGTCCACTACAGGGGCGGTGTTTTTCATGCTTCCGAAGTTTGCTTACATGGTGCTGAGTTGTCGTTTGGTAGTTTTGTGGAGCCATGTGTCATAATGTCATTGGAGGGCCAAATCCACCTTCACCAATTGCCCCCACTCCTGATTCGAGGTTAGTTCGGTGAAAGGAGTAGCTTGTCGCTTGCTTTTGGCCCAAAGTAATGTATCTGGTCGGTCCTCCATGGCTCAGTCTATTTCATTTGCCTGGCATAGGAGGATTATTGCACATATTTTGCTCATTCGCCCAGTCTGGCTCATTGGCTCGATTGGGCAAGCGAATTCAAAATTCAAATTCGCCGCTAAGTGTTGAAAGGGCGCGTTCCTCCTCCGAGCCATCGGATGACATGCATCTCCATCGTCGATTACAGAATGCTCTCACTATAAATAGGGTCCCCCCCAATAGGCCCCAATCGCACTATTTTTGGAGTCTTCCGAAGAACCGCTTCAACGAGATCTTGTGCAGCTCGCAGACGAGTTTAGTTTTTTGTGCGAGGTTGATCTTCTCTCAATTCCCAGTGAGTTCTTAGTTTTACATTATGTTTAGTGGGTCGGAGAGGGAGTATCCCCAGGCCGCTCAAGACGAGGTGGGGACCTCGGCTCAAGAGCGATGAGGGTCCCATAAAGGGGCCTCGAGCTCTCAAAAACCTAAGACCAGGTTAGAGTTTGGACCTACTGAACTGAGTGGGGAGGAGTTAATTGCCTTGGCGGTGACCTTCTAGATCCCCGAGTCCCATTGATTCATCCTGTCAAGAGAGGATCAATGTCCTTGGAACTAGGGGCGAATTGAGGTATGCATCTTCGAAGATGCGCTTATCATCGGGCTCTGTTTTCCACTACACACTTTTATTTGTGAGGTGCTTTCACACTATGACATCTCCTTAGGGCAGCTCCACCCAAACTCAATTAGGACATTGGTATGGATGATATCCGTCTATTTTCACATCGGCTTTGAGATCAACTTTGATATCTTCATTGGGCTTTGCCAAATAAAGAAAATGCACTAGGAGCCTTACTGCTTTTATTTGAGCTACCGATCTGGTTACAAGGTTTTGAGCGACTTCCCTTTGAAAGTGGTAAATTGGAAGTTGAGGTACTTCTTCCTATCCTAAGAAGACGATTGGCCAATGGATACCACTTGGAGGAGTGAGTCGAGGAAGGCCCCTGATGTTGAGTTTGACGAAGAGCTAGCGGACTAGGTTTTGTTCCTCATAGAGTGGTAGTCCCTGACTAACAAGTTTTTGGCCAAACTGATGCTCGTTGGGGCTGGTCTGAGTCCTATGGGTAGGTCGCCTGCATTATACTTCTGTTCTTCTGATTTTTTGTGATTTTATGATATGACCAAACCTTTATATTTTGGTAGATATGTCGAGCACGATGTCTATTCTTGCCACAGTGAGGAGGGCTCCCAGGAAGAAGAGGGCGGATGGTTCCACACATGCTTCGGAGATGGAGCAAGAGACTACAAAAATGATGCTACCAACCAGGGAGCCCGATGTAGTGGACATCGACAATGACAACATCGGCCCGACCTTTGTTGACCCCGCGATTGTACCCAAGCAGTTCATTCCATTTGGGGCATATGCATTCCTCGACATCGCCTTCGAAGGGTCTAGTTCAGGCGGCCCAATTTACCTCCCGAGCTGGGGTGTTACCATTGCGGACAGGATTTAGGATCCTCACGTCGCCTTTGAAGTGAGTAGTGGCATTCTTCTTCCCGAGGACGGGTGGGACTTTATCCAATGAAGCATCACCAACCTCAGCAACTCGATATTCAGGGACACACTATCGGTAAGTGTCTGCCACCCTCTTCCAATTGAACTTTGCATATGTTTTTTTTGCTAACTTTGAAATTCTTTGTACACAAATTGCATGACACGAGCTCTATACGACCGCGCCATCACTGTGGAGCACAATGTTGCGCAGATGACAGCCGAGATCGAGTCCCTCTGGTAGTAGCTGGAAAGTGCTCGAATGGAAGCCTAGGAAAATCATTGGCGGTTCCTTGATGCATAGTCCAACCTTAATCGCCAAGTGGATAACGTGAAGGGAAACATTGCCAACTTGACCACCAAGGTAGGGGAGCAAGCTTGGCAACTTGGGGAGAGGTAGACTACGTACACCGAGGATATCTAGTGGATGAAGCAGCTTAGTGCCGAGGAGTTCCAAAAGTTGTTGAGTTCGAGCGCGAGAAAAAGAGGAAGTTGCTGCACTATACTTTAGGAAGGGGTTCTACATGTGTCGTCGCTACCTTTGGGAACTGCACATGAACTACAATTTTGGCCACGTCTTAGTCAAGTCGATTCCAAATGAGGTGAGTAACCGGATGGACACTGAGCTGGACACTTCGAATGACATGGTGGAGGACGGTGAGGACGAGGGCGAAGAGGGCATCGAAGAGCATGATGTTGAGGATGAAAATTGAACTGCCTCTTTTCATGGACCCCCCTTTATATATATCATACTTAAAGTCTCCGAGCTTGGTTTTCTATTGAATGAACTACCTTATTTTTTAGTAGCAATGTACTTTTTTTCCTTTTTTAATGAAATCGACCTTTTACACACATTATGCCACCCTTTGCACCTTTTATTTTCTATTTTAGAAAATAGGCTAAGTGTAGAACACGAGCCAAAGTGACGAGGTGCACCAATGCCTAGGTGCCAAAGCGACTAGACTTGCGACTTTGACTAAGTCAAAATGCTATCGAACTGTATATCTCCTCGGCTCATTCAAAACATTGCGTAACTAAATATCTCCTTGGCTAGGTCCAAACGTTGTTAAGTTGTTGACGTCTTCCGAGGTCGGCCTAGGGGGCAGCTGAAAGTGGTTTGGCTTCCCCTTATTCATTTAATCGAAGTGCCTATGACATAGGTCGACATGACTAGGTTGCTGTAGTAGGCAGTCTATACTTTTGCATTTAGTATAATTCACAATTCTCATAGACACAACTCGAAAATCCGAACTCCTCATAAATAATACCTCATTAAGTTGTCGACATTCCACACACGGGGTACCTACCTCCCCTCCAAGGTTACGAGCTCGTATGTGCCTTCGCCAATCACCCTTAAGATTCTGTAGGGGCCTTCCCATTTCGGACCTAGCTTTCCCGTGCTGGGCTCAGGCATCACAACTTTCTTGAGTATCAGGTCACCAACTCGAAATTGACATCTCTTAACTCGGGTGTTATAGTGCCAAGCTACTTGTTGCTAGTACGTTGTGGTCCGAATGTAGGCCAAGTCACGAACTTCCTCCACTAGGTCGAGGTTAGTCCATAGCTTGTCCTTGTTAGCCTCTTCGTCATATGCCTCGAACCGTAAGGTCAGCACTCCAATCTGAGTTGGGATGACAACCTCCGTCCTATACATCAAGTTGAAGGGAGTCTTGCCAGTCGTTGTCTTAATGGTATTTCGGTAGGCCCATAGAAGACTGGGCAACTCGTCCACCCACAAACCCTTAGCTTGGGAGAGCCAAACTTTGAGCCCGCGGAGTATTGCCCTATTCATGACTTTGGCCTGACCGTTCACTTGGGGGTGGGCCACCACAGTGAAACTTTGCTGGATTCCCATCTTGTTACCCCAATTTTGGAACTCGATATCCTCAAACTGCTTCCCATTGTTTGATATCAACACTATGGGGAGTTCGAACCTGCAGACGATGTTCGTCCAAGAGAAGTTTTGGACATTCTGAGCTATTATCGATACCAGTGACTCAACTTCCACCCACTTTGTAAAGTAGTCAACCGTGACCACTAAGAACCTCCTTTGCATGACCACAGGTGGGAAGGGACTGAGGATATCTATCCCACATTGTGCGAATGGCTACAGGCTAGTAAGACACCTCAGGTCGACGACAGGTTGATGTGGTATGTTAGTGTGCCACTGACACTTGTTGCACTTCCAAATGAGTTCTATTGCCTCCGCCTTCATAATTAGCCAATAATAGCCTTATCGTAGGGCTTTCTGGGGTAGTTTTTTTCCCCCCAAGTGTCCTCCGTAAAGACTTTCGTGTATCTCGCGTAACACTTGGTTCACTTTTGTTGGGCGCAAGCAATGCAGGTAGGGGTGTGAACGACCTGTGATACAATTGTTCACCAATGATCACATAGCAAGCTAATTGCCGCTCTACCCTCCATGTTACATTACATTCTATTGGTAAGGTCCTATGATGCAGATAGTCAACGAGCAGATCTATCCAGCTCAATTCTGTCGCCAAGACAAGAGAACCTTCTTCTCCCACCCTTTCTATGCCGTGGCAGGTCTTCAATGTAAACTATCCTCTTTATAATGTCTATCACACCGGATAGGTTTGAAAGCACATTGGCCTTAGTGTTTTCAGACCTCGAGATCTGTTGGATGTGCCAAGAGCGGGAGTACGAGAGGAGCTCTCTAACCTTGGCTAAGTAAGCCAACATAGTGGGGTTCTGAGCCTCATATTGCCCACTCACTTGGTTAACAACCAGTTTTGAGTCACTGTAGATGATAAGGTGTTTCGCACCAACTTCCTTTGCTAGCGACAACCCTACTATAAGCTCCTCATATTCAACTTTGTTATTTGATGAATGGAATGCTAATCGGAGGCTGTACTCCAATTTGACCTCGCTAGGTCCGTAAAGGATCAATCTGGCTCTACTTCCTCTCTGGTTGGATGTGCCATCCACATGGAGGATCCAAGGTTTTTCATCCCAAGTCAGGATGAGTGCCGCACTAGTCGAGGCCTCCTAAGTGTTGATGGACTCATCCTCAAGGGTTGTTGTGCTGAATGTGCACTCACCGACAAAGTCAACCAGGACTTGGGGCTTTATTGTAAGACGTGGCTTAAATCGAATGTCATATTCACTAAGCTTGATTGCCCACTTTGTTAGCCTCCCTGACACCTCAGGCTTTTGCAAGACTTTCCTCAAGGGTCTATCGATGAGCATGACGATAGTGTGTGCCTGGAAGTATGGGTGCAATTTGCGAGTTACTAGCACTAGTGAGAAGGCTAGTTTCTTAATGGTGGGGTACTTGGTCTCGGCAGCGTGTAGGACCTTGCTTACATAATAGACAGGTCATTGCACTTTGTCCACCTCTCTAATTAGTACCGAGCTTACTACCTCATCATTCGCGGAGAGGTAGAGTGTAAGCTCATCTTTAGGTTTTGGCCTAGTTACCAAAGGTGGGGAAACTTAAATATCTTTTCAGCTCGTCAAATGCGAGCTGACACTCTTCAGTCCACTTTAAGTCCTGATTCTTTTTTAATGGCTTTAAAGAATGATAGTCATCGCCCAACCGATTTTAACATAAACTGGTTTAGGGTAACTATTCGAGATGTTAGCCTTTGAACCTCTTTAATTAACCTAGGGGGTCTTATATCTAGGATGACCTGGATTTTATCAGGCTTGGTTTCGATGCCACATTGGTTCACTATGTACCCAAGGAACTTTCCCGATGAGACTTTGAAGGCACACTTGTTTGGGTTGAGTTTCAAGTTATATTTTCTTAGAATTTTAAAAACACTATTTAGGTAAAAAATTAGGGAGTTCAAAAGCTGAGTTTTTACAACCATATCATCAACATAAACTTCATTTTTATTTCCAATTAATTCAAAAAAAAATTGTTTACAAGATGCTAGTAGGTTGCCCTATCGTTTTTCAAGCCAAAGGACATCACTTTATAACAATAAAGGTTTGTTTCAGTTACAAATGCCGTTTTCTCCTAGTCAGCTGGATCCATCTGGATTTGGTTGTAACTGGAATAGGCATCTATGAAGCTTAACATCTTGAACCCTAAGATTGCATCTACCAGACGATCTATAATAGAAAGTGGGAAGATGTTCTTTGGGCAGGTTCTATTGAGGTCGGTATAGTCGATGCACATGCACCACTTGTCATTGGCCTTCCTCACAAGCAGTGGGTTTGCAATTCAAATCGAGTGCTGGACCACTCTAATGGAGTCTGCAACGAGAAGCTTCCTAACCTCCTTGTCTACTATCCTCCATTTCTTCTAGGTGAGGTTCCTCTTCTTCTACCGGACTGGTCTAACAGTTCAACTCTTTCGTTGTCATTCTCTAGGGCGGCTCCAAGTTGACATCAACATCCTGTTTGCCTTTCCCTTTTAGCATGGCCACGTAGCACTTTCGAGGGTGTGCAGGATCGGTGGGCCTAAAATTGTGTTGTAGGGCAAAGCAGTTGCAACCACTAAGAAGTCATGGTTGAAGTGCACTTGGTTTGGTGCTGAGCCTGTTGTAACTGGTACATTGATTCATCTTAGGGGCCATACAACTTCTCTACTGAAGCTGACCAAGGGAATGTCGAGTGGAAGTAGGTCCTTCCTTTCTAGCTTCATCTGCTCCAAAGCCTCTAAGAAGATGATGTCCGCCGAGTTATTAGAGTTGATTAGAATCCGGTTTACCTCGAAGTCATTTATCATTAACTTGACCACAAGAGCGTCATCATGTGGATATTGGATCCTACGAGCATCATTCTCAGTGAAGGAAATAACTTCCTCCACACGAGGGTGCTTCGGTGGGTTATCGTCCTCATGCAAGATCTCTTCAACTGAATTCTTTCCGGCTAATGTGCTATAACTTGCTACAATGGACCCGCTTGTGGTCATGTTGATTACACTATGGAAGGGCCGCCTTATTTGATGAACCACTCATGGAGGCTGGTCTCTGTTTTGGTACCTGCTTGGTTGTGGCAATTCTCTTGGCTGGTCAGTCTCGATCTTCCTATTTGATGAACTTCTTAAGGTAACCTTAGCGGATCAACTCCTTGATCTTGTTCTTGAGGTTACGAAAAATTTCAGTATCGTAGCCGATATCCCAGTGAAAAGTGATAGTATTTGTTTGGATTCTGGTTAGCGGGGTCGCCCCTCATCCATGTGGCCATCTAACATACTTGACCAACTTGATATGCATGAGGATCTCCTCTCTCTTCGTGTTGAGTGTGGTGTACTTCCAGTTCTGAATGGGAGGGGTGCGAGATCATTGGCCAGAAGATTTGTTGCTTCTATAGGGAGACCTGCTTCATCGGTTGTGGGGGAACCTGCTGCGTTGTGGTGACTTGTTCTTTTTCTTTTGTTTATTGCTCTCGATTTGTCCTTTGATCTCTTTCACTTTTCACTTAGCTCTAACCAAGACCCAAGTGTTTCTTCGGCCTTTGTGAACTTGGTGGCCTAGTTAAGGAACTCCTCCATAGTGGCTAAAGGGTTCAAGTCGACCTCCCAATGCAAGTCAGGGTGCTAGACACCATTAACTATTGTGGTGAGTAGGATGGCTAGGTTGAGGTTAGGGATTTGTAGCCGCTCTAGGCTTAATCGCTTGATGTAGTCGTGGAGCATCTTGTCAGGTCACTAGACAATGTTGAGGAGGCAGGTTGCTGACTTGGGACACCGTTTGCTCGTTACAAAGTGTGTGGTCAACGAATTGACTCCAACTCTTGATCGAGCCGGCGGCTAGTCCCAAATACCACATTTGAGTTGTACCCCTAAAAATGGTAGAAAAGGCCATGTATAGGCTCGCGTCATTGGCCCCGTGAAGCTATATCAAGGCTTAAAAGTTATCGAGATGGTCGAATGGGTTGATTGTTCAGTTGTAGGACTCCAAGATAGGGGGGCCTTCAAACCTTAGGCCATGGGGCCATAAGGATCTCAGCGGTCAGTGGTGAGGTACGGGTTATCGGTTGTGCTAACGAGGTGGAAATTTGGCTCACCTCCTTCTTTTCCTCTTCCTTCTTTGCCTTCTCGCTATCATTCGGGGTGAGGAGGCTCCTCCTTATGTTGTGGTGTGTATGCTTGTGATGCCTTCTCTTGGACCCCTTGGTCGAACTAGCAGCTTTGGTCCCAACCAACACTATAGCTCGACTCAACTCTTTAATAGGGACCTGGCTTAGATCATCATGATGGCGAGGTGCATGCAGTATCTGGTTTTGGTCAACGGGTTGTAGATTATGGTTTACATTTTGACCGACGACCCGATGTTGTTGCTGAGGCTGTGGTTGTTGTCGGTGCTGATGTTGTTGTTGTTGCATCCTAGCCATTACTGCAAAACAACCCTCCCATATTTGCATCTACAAGTCTATCTCATAGACGAATTGCACCAGTTCATAAAACTGTTGATCATTAATTCCGACAGGAATCATGGAGGGTTCAACTATTGGGAGAGGAGCATCCACAGCGGGTAGAGGGAGGTTTAGGCCTTGGGTGGCCGGGATGCTAGGTAAGGTTAGGGGCACGACGAATTGCCCAATAGTAATAGAGGGGACCTTAGTGTGCATTGCGGGCTGGTCCTGCCCCCTTGCGGCTGCACCGTCAACACATGCATCATTGTTGGCATTGTTGCTTGAGGATGCCTCTGGGTTTAGGATTTGAGAGAGGTGAGAACCAGGCTTTTGTGTAATGAGTTCCCATAGACGGTACCAATTGATTGTGTGCGATCTGGTGCTCCTTGTTGACCAAGCAACTTGAATGCCGAGCTGGTGAGATCACTTGGTTGAGCTACAAGAAGAACAAATCAAAGTGTTTGGGTTGCTTAACCTGGTGTGGGCACTCCGATGCTTAAGTCAACAAACTGGTATTTGATTATATGAGAGCTAGAGAGCTAGAGAATTATATAGGCCATAATTCGTGAGCTCCACGAAGTGCATCCGAGATCTCTGGTCCTTTTGGTTCGGAGGTGGTTTCACATCTAGAAGTGGACCTTGTATAAGCGAGTAGTGTCTATCTAGTCGCGCCTGAAGCGGGTGGGGTGATAATCAGCTCCTTCAATGTGGCGTCATGATCCTAGGGAAGTTGGTGGTGATAGTTCACTCGAGGAGGAGCTTACTTGTCGTGTCACGTAGGCCGCTTTGTGAATGACTACCAGGTCGGTGGAGGTAGGTCGCCTCTTATGTTGACTTGACGCAGTTCGATCTAATTGCAGGTTGTTCTACCGAGGAGGCCGTGACATGGGTGAGGTGTTTGTTGTGCTTCCGAAGTTTACTTACGTGATATTGAGTTGTCATTTGAAAGTTTTGTGGAGCCACGCGTCACAATGTCATTGAAGGGCCAAATTCGCCCTCATCAGCTTTGTTCCAGGTTTCTATGGAAAATTATAAATGAAGGGCCAAATTCGCCTTCATCAGCTTTGTTCGAGGTTTTTATGGAACATTATAAATGAGCTCACTTTCAAAAAGCACCTGAAGTGACCTCATTACAGCAATTGGGAATGGGGAACCATTTAGGATGTGAATTTCAGCTCTAGGAGAAACAAGAAAATGAATTATTTCATTTTATGTGACATCTAAACAAGCTATGAATTACTGACCACACAAAGTACAAAACCTTAAGTAGATTGGTTATCCCTGAATGCCATGTTTTATGTGGTATTTTATTTGATTTAATGCAACTGTACCTTAGATTAATTTCATCCCCCTCCCAAAAAAGAAAAGAATAACACTAAGGGTCCATTTGATTTATTATCGGAATTGGAATCGAAATGGTATATCGCATACTCTGTTATTGTTAATGGTTCAGACAGAAATCAAAATGAGGACGGGAATAAGTTGGAATGGGATTTCATTCTCAAGAGGAGAGGAAATGGCCATGGAGAATACCATTCCACCATGAATGAGATTGGGATTCTGACTCCCTCCAATCAAGCAATTGGAATCAAAACGGCCTATTTTAATTCAAATTTCAAACCTTTATTCCTGAGATCCAAACGGACCCTACAGATGCTATATAAGGACAATAAAAAAGGCAGCCAACCAATTCTCCTCTAATATTAAAAAAAGAAAAAAAGACTTTCACATCTTGTTTTTTGGTGGATGGACACCATACCAACTCCTTTGTAGTTTTCTGCGCTAGCATTTGCCTTTATTATTTCTATTTCATTCTTTTCTAAAATCAACATCCCCTCTATTAATGACACTTGTTATCACAACAATCACTAATACTATTGCCACCTTTCATAGGAGAGAGAGAGAGAGAGTTACAACTTAAAACCCAACCCATGGCCATCAAGGCTCGAGCAACAGTGGGCATCGCGTAGGGCCAATTACACAAATTGTTGATAACCATGGGAGGGTTAGGCCAGAGCTTGGATGACATTAAATGTTGAAGTTGATACTGTTACTAGCGTTTGGTCCAAGCGTGCGCTACCCACTTGCTGGCTTCTCTCGGTCTCGGTTTGATTTTGCTTCTGTTAATTAGTTCACTACACTAGACAACAATATCTCTCATCTATCTAGTTGTTTGGTACAATGGCACTGTGCTGGACTAATGACCCCCCCTATTGACTATTGTCCCCTTCCCCTGGGGAGTCATGGCCTCCCGCATGCTCCACAAATCCTCATTTGTTTCTTATTCTTGCATGTATGCAAGGTTTTTAAAATCGGAAAATCGGATCAGGCAGGGAATCGTTCTTGGTCCGGTTCTAAGATTGAACAGTTCGATACAAAAAATTAAAAATTCGAAAAGAAAAAAAAATATTTGGATCAATGGTTCGACCGTCCAAATTAATGATTTATTGACTAAATTAATGTTTTTTTAGCCAAAAAATGATTTTGGGGTAAAATGGAATCGGCCCAGTTTTGAAGTGCGTGGGAGTGATATACGTGGCTTGACACATCATACATGCCAGGAGAGGTATTTGACACATCATACACACGCCACAGCAAGTGACAACTTATGGGGATCGAAAATGTGGCAGCTAGAGCTATAGAGATGCCTCCCTGCTAGCTAGATCGTTGCCGTAGATGCCAAGTTAGGAGTGCTTATGTTATTGCCTAAAACCGTCAACCGTGTGAGGGGCCATCAATCATCCTCGTCATCATCCATACGGCTAGAAATAAAATAGTGGATGAGTCCCATCCAAATAGCCTCTCCGGCTCCCACATCGGACCTGAATTCGCCTCCGAAGTCCAAACCCAAGGCTGTACTTAACCATGGATCCGAAAGCGAAAAGGATCCACTTGTCTGGTTATCTCAAGTCTCAACGCTTGACCCGAGGTTGTCTTGTACGCTTATTACTTCTTGCTCCATTGAAGCCTTTCACTACAACCAGTTTCCAGTCCCACTCATAAGTCATAACTGACCCAGTTGGTGGCCACCTTCACTGAGAAAGTGAGAAGTCTTCAGCTTTAAGTTTGTAGAGTTTACCACTTAATATTATTAAAATTTTCCAGTATTATCGTCCTAATCTAAACCCGTACGTGACTCGTGTTGAGGTTGCTCCATACACCGTTACACGAGTAACCTTGCACCCACGTGACTGATGTGACACGTGGCGTCCCGCAACCTGACAACCGATAACAAATTCTGTCGGCATTGACCCGACTATATGGATAATCAGGTCATAAATGTGGTTAGATCCGACGGTGATTATCTGAAAGCATTTTAGGGAGAAATTCTTGCCATCGGATGGGGACAATCTTGAAATTGGATGTCTATTCTGCGAGGATGAATCCCTGTAAAGTTGGACATGGAAAGGTGATTATGTCGGTGGGTTCTAGTTCAACGGGGTCGATCAACGGTCGTGAACGTCGAGGTTGGATTGGAGAATACATTTCTTTAATGCTACCTATTTTCATTCCCGACCGGCGACCGATCCAGCTCATGGGAGGTGTTGATGCCCACGTAGTTACAATGGAGCTGGAGACAAGGAACACGTGAGGGACGAATGGGGACTTGATGATGTGTAAGCCACGTCGCTTATAGGGTCGCACTGTTGGATGACACGTCGGAAAACGTATGCGACAAGGCCCGTGTTGTTCTCCCTTTTCGAGATAACAGTCACGTCGTCTACTGTCTACATGGCTTTCTCTTTCTCACCTTTTATCTTTTTCCTTGTACACAGTAGCAACGACAACGAGTAATCTACCAAACCACATTTGCTACGACAGCACCCTCCGTAGCTGCTGCATGTATCGTCATGGCCCCACCTTGAATTAGTTGTTGGATATAGCCACTAGGTTCTCTGTTTCAGACTTCCGTTCGGTCAATATTCAATCAAAACTGGGGTCGGGGCGTTTGCGGAAAAGGAAAACTAATGCCCATCATTTTTCAAGGAATTGCAAAAGCACCCTCAGTTGTTATGCGTGGACGTCGTGTTCAGTGAATCAGTGGTCCAGTGGTCCAGTGGACAGTATCACCGGTCACACAGTCTATCAAATCAAATAGCAAAGAGCAACCACCTATATCGGTTCGAAGGATTGGTTCGAATTTTGATGGTTTTAGTGTTGGTTCAGTTCTAGAGTTTATTTGCGGAACCTATACGTTCTCTATTCTAAAAAATGATTTTTTTTCTAAAGATTTGATTTTTATTAATATTAATAATAATATAGTTAAAATTTTTATTACTTTTATTGATTAAATTGAGTAATTTGACATATAGATTATCATATAGTTCAAAAAATATTATTTTTTATATTACTTATTACACATAAATACTGAATTAAAGAAAAATGATCAAATCGCTTAATTGACTTAATGGTCATGTGAGACCATGATTTCTGTAATACGAATACTTGGGTTCTCTAAATCGGATAGGATAAATCTCTAAACCCTAAAATCAATTTGGGCAAGAGAGGAAATGAAACTAATACTATGTTTGATTTGAAGAAAAAAGTAGGAAAAGGACAAGAAAGGAGATCTCCCTGCATTTCCTTCAAACCAAACATTACCTACGAAAACATGAAAAAGGAAAAACAAAACTGAAAAGAGATAAACAGAAAAATATCCTGAGGATTGGAAATTGATTCCAATATAATTTACCCATTTACTCTCCCACCCCTAATTCTAATTCAAAGATACAAGGCAATCGTACAGCAAGGCAGGGTGTGCATATGAGTATGCGGTTTGGCCGGGCCGGGTTAATTGTTCTCAAGTCGAAATTTTATGAAAATATTTGAACCTAGCCCCAAAAAAAGTCAGTCCAAATTCGAATTCATAGGTTTAAAGTCATGTGCAAGCCTGACTTAAAAGGGGCCGGGCTGAATTTGCCCGTCGGCCTACCCGACCCATGAACAAATAGGTCTAGATCGATATTGTTAGATTACATATACGTCGAAGGTTGTGGAGTAGGGTATATAACAGGTTGTCAGCGTTACCAATACTTTCAGTCAGGGCAAATCACAGGCCACTTGCATCTCGTATCACCATCACCCCAACCCTAAGCCCAGCCCAAATTTCCCTTTAATTTTAGAGCTTAGGCCTTACCGTTTATTATAATAAACTAGTGTACGGACTTATTAAAGAAAAGCGAAAATTTGCACTTGTATATAAATATTAGAGGTCTTGGGCGCTTGGCTACCCTCGGTGTTCAGACGCAAAAGCCCCTGTTTCAACATCGGGTCACATCTAGAGGAGGCCATGTGCTCTCTCTCTCTCTCTCTCTCCTTTACTCTGAAGTCTGAAGTCTGAACACTGAACAGGGCTTTCTGTGTTGTTAGTACGAGCAAGCTTAACAAGGGAAAGAAAAGGCCTGAAACAAGGAAGCTGTTTCTTCTCTTAAAAGTAAGTGTAAAAAGCCCATCAATTCTTTCTTTCTTTAGGTTTGGTCCTTCTTCTGTCGCAACAGCCATGAACTTCAGTCGACCGAACTAGAACTGCGATATCATGAAGAGAAAGAGAGCCCAGCCTCTGCCTGTTTCTTCCTCTGATTCTGCTTTGCACCTTTGGCTTCTCTGGGTTTCCTTTGATTCGTGATGAGAGAGAAGTTGCTTTAAATTCAAGGGAGAATGGGCGAAGATAACTGGGGTATGCATCCTTCTGGAGCTCCACTAAACGTGCAGAGAGAGGAGCACTGGAGACATTTTGATAACTCTGTGAATGCGGTTTCTTTTGGGTTTGTTGCTACTGCGATTCTTATTTCCATGTTCTTAGCTATGGCCATTTTCGAAAGATTTCTTAGGCCCCGATCAACGGCACTAACGCCTTCCGGCGCACGAAATCACAGTGATCTCGAGGCACAGATGACCTTCAACGGAAAGCTTGGTCACCCATCACCCAAAGTAATCTCTCTCTCTCTCTCTCTCTGCTTAAGTTCTAGTTAAAAGTCTTTTTTTAGTGGGTGATTTAGTGGATTGCCTGCCAATGGTAAAAGAATTTGGTTCTCTGATTATTTCATTATAACTTGAACATAGAATATCATTGTTCCCACATAAATACTCCTGCGCGTCCACTCGTTTTCTGTTCTTTTTTTTTTAAAGTACTTTTCCTCTTACGGTCTTACCTGCAAGTCTGCAATTGCACTTGAGTGGAGACACCATCTTCATTATAACGATAGAAATGTCCTCCACTGGGTTACTTTCTCACTTTTTATTTCCTTCTTCGATAATCATACATAGTGAGTGATTTGGGCACATCTCCCGGGAAAAGACGAAGGACGCCCTTGCCTACTAATTATCAGAGGGAAACTTTTGGGCAAATCCCTTTTGTTAAACACCAAAAAAAAGGGATTTACCCAAATCACACTCCATGTATCAATTGGTAGCGTAAAAATATAAGATGAGGCCTTCTGTTCCTTTAATTTTATTTTCTTTTTACGAATTACTTAATCATTGGTGCAATTAATTATTACAGAAATGAGGTTGCGAATAAGTTTCAGGGATTTTCTTTGCTTGTGTTAACATTATCTGTTTCTTCCCATTGTTTGTGTTGACACTAACAGTAGTCTCTTCTTTTCTTCAGTCGTTTTGTTATCTTAAAGAATAAAGATAAGGTCCAGCGGCTCTATAAAATGACAAATACGCATCAACCGAAGAGATTACCTTAGGATCATCTTATCCATGATGGGCTTATCTAATCTAAACCAGTCCTTGATCGTCCAATTGATGGGCTACCCTTGGACCTTCCTTTACTACTAAACCCTTAAAACTTTGGCCAACCAGATGAGCTAAAAAAAAAAATTCCCATGAGGGACAGAAGGAACGGTATTTGGTTATTGTTCTCAGATGGGTACCTTGGTGGTTTATTTGATGGTCCTGATTGTTTGGTTATTGTTCTGTTTAGAGGATGGAGATGAGAAGCATGGACGTTATGGAATACACTTTTACGTGAAGACACTAAGAAACTATATAATTAATGGTTATTATTGTCCCGTACTTCTGCCTCTTGTGGTTGGGGTCCTGCTAGACCACCACCCACTTTAGCCCCTCCAATAACTCATAACTAAGACAACCAAGAACCAAAGAAAAGAAAATCTTAACAAAGAGTATATTATTAGGATTAAGATGCAGGGTTTCTGTTGTGTATATATATTAACAAATGTGTCAGCTTTTTTTCTATTTTTTTTTTCATATATGCATTATTATGCTCACGTGATACTGGTAGTACATTTGGCATGGCCCACTTGTCTATCTGCCCCAACTTTTGTAATTTGGTTGGTGGGTGGGGGTTCATCCTAACCCTTGGTTTGGGATCTGTAGAAGGTTAGTGGAATAAACCGATTTATTTGTTTATTTGGTGCATGCCTTGGATAACAAAATGGGTGTAATGGGGCCAATGACACGTAACAAGGGGAATTTATGCAATACATTTTTCTTTTGGTTTTTTTCTTGTTGATATAGTCAAAAGAGTTGCATACATTTGTGAATCCCCCTGCTTTAAGGAAAGGATAATTCTAAGGTGCAACATACAATGGTATAAACAAACTTAACCTGCAACTCCTTCGACTATATCAATCAGCCCAAATCTGTGCTTCAAAAGACATCGGAGAAAATCTGCTTTTTGAGAACCATGTTCTTTCCTGGTTGGTTGATATTGCAGAAAAGGAAAGACTGTTATTTTGTTCAATCAAACTTTATCTATTTTGTTGTTTGCTTCCTGCCAATCAGGAGTAGTAGTGTTTGCTGTTAACAGTGGTAGATATTAATGTTTTCTATGTCATAGCGGTAGTGCTGATATGTTGTGGATGGTGGTTGTTGGTGTTATTGTGAAAAATTTCTCTGACCAAAAAAAAAACAGTGCTATCATTTTTACTTTAGTCTATTTGTAATCATTAGAAGAACATGGATTGTTTTGTAACCTGAGATTACTATTGCCATTCATGGTGGAAGGATCGACCAGGACAACCAAAAGAAACAGATTTTCAGTCGTTATTGGGTTTTCACTTTTACTGTGCAAATGGTTTTAGGAACAGCCCAAGTCAAAACATGTGTTATGGTTGTCAGCATATGCATCCATCACCAACTTCTGTGGTACTTGCATCACTGATTTTTAATTTACCTTTTTGTAGTATAGTAACAATGGTAATAACATGTCTGATTCGTTGCTGCTCCCATACATTTTACAGTTGCTCTTCTATTGTTATAATCTTAGCAGGTTGGGTTGATATTGGTATCACTGGTCTTGTACTAACCAGTAACCACCTTATGTAAACCTTCCCTTAATTTGTTTAAAGAGATTACTTACTTCCAGTGATACTGGTTTTTCTTTTGTTGATGGCATTTGTTTTCTTGATTGGGATTTGCAGATGTCAATATATGCTAGTGGTGTGTCAGTTTTGATGCCCGGAGAAGAAATCCCCACCTTCATTGCTCACCCAGCTCCCGCGCCATGTCCCCCCGAGCGCATGTCACGGCCTCTCCACCAACATGTCTCATTCAACAGCCCTACAGCTGCCCAAGGCATGATGAACTCAGTTTCAAACTTGAGTTGAATAGAGAGAAGCACATAGTACATTACTCTGAATTCAAACCCAGTTCATGAAGAAGATCATCCAGTTCAAGAAAAAAAATACAACCCTGAAAAGGGAGCTTTATTGAAGATAACAATCAAAACACTTGGGGCTCGAACTTGAGCCGGAAAATTCCTTTCTTTCCCATTTCCTGTTGTGTATACTGAAATTGGTGAGCGGGCTATTCAGGCTTAAGACCATCCGAAACTTCAGAGGAGCTTATTTATTTCCTTCTGCCTCAATGTCTTTTCCTCTGGTTCAGATTTTCACAGTGATTCAGATCTGCCCCCAAAGGGATGGGCTGCTCATCCTTTGAAGTGATTGGTCTTGACGTCTTGTAAGCATCGAAGAAAATAGCTGTTGTTTGGAATGTTAGAGGGACATTTTGCCTGTTGGTGTTTTTTAAACTCATCAAGTGTTTTTCTTTTCTTAGTCGGATTTGCAAATGCATCGATTGCATAGCCTAGAAGGAAGGATACAGGTCAAACATGCCATCAAAGAGTCTAGACTCAAGAAGAATGCATACAGCTAAAGGTGGTGGTGGAACAACTTTTTTCTCGGGGATGTGACAAAAAAAATAATGCTTTTGGTTAAAACTTAAAAGCACACATGATGGATCCAGGCCAGCTAATAGACTTAAGAGAATGCGTAACAAAGGTGGTCCAAAGAAAGTAATTTTGATGGCAGGAAAAGAAAAGAAAAGCTTTGTGCTACATACTAGCCATCAAGCCAGACTCAAATTTTAGATTTGGAATTGGAATGGACCATTCTGATTCCAACTGTTTGATTGGACAGAAATAAAATTTCATTCTCATTCTTGGTGGCATGGCATTCTCCTATGGGAGGGAATGGTCATTCTCTCCTTAATAATGAAGTCCCAATCCAGTTGATTCCAGTTTTAGTTCTGATTCCTACTTGAATCAAACAGATTATGGGAATATACTACTCCAATTTAAATTGTAAACCAAGGTTCAAAGTATCGACATGTATTGGCCTGAATCGTGGGACTCCTCTGATATGTTTCTATAGTGGGTGTATCGGGGTCTGATCGGTTCAAAGAGTTGGTTCTTCTAAACTGGTTTTAGAAAAGAAAATAAAAAAACAGTAAAAGAAGAACAGTATCGATTCGCCCAATGTCCCTTACCGATATATCGATATTTTGAACCTTGCTGTAAGCCGAATGGACCTTAATATTTTCTTTGGTAGGGATGCCTACTCGACTGGTCTTCGTTGGCTTATATAAAGCCGAATGTTGTCTCGTCTGGGTCAAGGGTCGCAAGAGGGCAATGGCAATCAATGAGGAATTGGAGATTTGCCTGGGAAAATTACATGATCATCGTCTTACGAGTCTAGGACCTGCTTAAGGCTATTTGCTCCCTCGGCCCCTCCCTCACTGTCCCTCTCTATTCTCTAAATTCAACGTACGTACACACACGTCGGAACTTGGACGCCGGTGGATGGGATCATGGGAATGAATTAATTTTCTGTGATAGCTTTGCAAGAGGACAGACCACGGGGGGTTTCGGGTTGGAAGTTGGAACATGGAATATAAAAGGTGAATTTTAACTTAAGAGTAGGTGCCAGTTCGGAATTGATGTTCATGCTCAGGTGGGTATTAATGTTATAGGTGGAGGTGCAGTGGAGTTTAAAATTCTGAAGTGAAATGCAGTGTAGATTATCCCTATAAGTTAAGGCAAATGTTATGGCCCATTTCAAATCAAGCCCTGGAGAGAGCAGGGGACAGGACGTTATGTGCATAGAAAACAGGGAGCAGAGAAAAGAATGATAATGACTATGAAGTATATTTAACAATGAAGGATATCAAAGTGAAAAGGTTTGGAAATCTAACCAAATAGAAATAGAAATCTTTATTGTCTTTGTCTCTGTTTGATGCGTTTCCTCGACTGTGACCAATTGCCCATGTTTGGGACATGCTCCATGAGGTTCTATTTTCCCACAGGACCACCCATGTGGATCTTGGAGGGGGCGACAATCAACGTGGACAGTCCCCTACTTTGTCACACTGATTTAATGTCCTGGTTATCCTGCCTCTTATTAGCATCCTCTTTTACCATGTGGCGGGATTAGCTAGTTTGAAACTTGCCAAATGGATGCCATGTGGGTTGTCATAAAAAATGTCATTTTTAAGATTCCTTCATTTTTCGAAATGTCACTTATCCGGGTAGTGCACTTACATGGGTAAATGTTTTTTAAGGAATACTTATATGGGTAAATTCATTTATCCATGTTCTTTTGATTCCCAGGTAAGTTCAACGACTTTTTTACCTATAAAAAGTTGATGTTAGAATAGACAAACTAGTTCTATTATATTTTGTAAACTTTTCCTCCAGGTAGGAAAGTATGTAGTCAACTGGGAGATGGGTATCAATTACCCAGCAGGGGCTCAGAGTTTAAAAAAAGAACACTGTAAAGTTGGTCAAGGTGAGTTTGCTTCTCTCCCATTCTAGTAGTCCCTCAATTCTAAGACATTCCATTTAGAAAGTACCATGTGCCCAAATGGACCTGACCCGCCATTTCCTGTTGGATCCTGATTTTTTATCTCTGTATTCGGCATTTTATCTCTTTTGGCTCATAAATTTCTTATTTCTCACCTTCCTAAAATCTAGGGGTGCCAATGTATTAGGTTTAGGTCGGATTCATCTGAATTAAAATTAATTTAAACAGGTTGGATGGTCCAATAAGACATTGAATTGGATCAATCAAACTTGCATTGGACCTGGTCCATCTCTAATGGATTTATATCAGATTGGGTTGGGTTGAACTAATATCTGATCCCCTGATAGAAGATAAGAGTAAGGGTGCCAATGGACTGGGTTGGGGTTATATTCATTCTGAATTAAAACCAATTTGAATAGGTTGAATGGTCCAAAAAGACATTGAATTGGACCAGTCCAGACATAATGGTTCAAAGGATTTATGGGATTAAGTTAGACCTGATCCATCTGTAATAACTGGGTTGGGTTGGACCAATATCCGGTCCATTGACAGCCCTACTAACACTGACACCTACCTTCATCAATCGATAAAAATTCTAATTGAGTAGCTGCCACTACGGCTCTTCCAAGTTCAAACCCGAAGAAAGATATTTGCCTGCAGTTAGAATCCTGGGCATTGTTAAAATGTTGAGAGTTTCTCGATGACATACTGTTGAGGCCAGTCCCATCATTAAAGAATATGACCCAACTTTCTTACTTGAATCAAGAGACAACACCATTTGAGGGCAAGAATGGGACCTATATATGGCATTTACATAAACTTTTATTTTAAATTAAAATTTATCAACCTTCCCTCTATTGGTAGGCTAGTAAGATGCTTAAAGAAACCCTATTGTGTAAGGGCTTTGCCTAAATACTATTTTGGAATGGAAGAGAGAAAACAGAGAGAGTTTAGAACAGGAAGCAAATCAGGAGAGATGGACTGTAGTGATTGGTCATGTGGTTGGAAAAAAACAAGGGAGAGAGAGAGAGAAATGAAGACAAAGGAGAGTGACAACATATCTAATTTCAATTGTGAGAATAGGCGTGAGTATTATTCAGTTAAAACTAAAATCGAAAAAATTGAACCAAAAAAAAAAAGGTTTTGGTTCAGTTTTACAAATTTCAATATCGATTTTCAGGTTAGGAAATTTCGTCAACTGAAAAATGGAATTAACCAACTTTATTATTTATAAACTATGTTATATATCACACACACTAGTGTATATGCTTGTAGCAAATAACAATTATTATTATTACTATTATTATTATTATTATTATTATTATTATTATTATTATTAAATTTTGTATTCCATTTCTATCATAAATAAAAATAGCTTTTATTTTAAAAATTATTTTTTATTTAATATGATGAATCTATAACATTAGAAATGTTCTCAAGTATTTTTAACAAAATTTTGTACATTTTCATTTTTGGTGTTCTATCTTTTTTTTAATATTTATTATTCAATTATGACATCATAGGTTTCTTTGAAAAGTTGGATCATTGACCCACCATCTAGATAAAAAATAGCTTTGCTTTTGGATTAGTTTTAAATTAGGGAAAATTATAGCCAAAGCTGGCTATGTCATCGGAGGTTTCAAATTATAAAAACCCTTGCCATGTCATCAGAGGTTTGTGTGGTTGTTGCTAACATGGGACTCTTAATCCATGTTGGACACAACAAAAGGCTTATATTGAAATTGCCCTTTAATGTTGGGTAATTGAAAAAAAAAAGAGTTTTTAGTTTCTCTCCGGCTCCCTCCCTTCCTCCCTCTCTCTCAATCTGAAAGGATAGGAAATCCATCACATGGACGCCCAAGATTGTGGAATAAAGGGGGCGAATTTCAAAAATTTTTCTTTCCCTTCAACTAGGAATCGAATTCCCTATTTAGAAAATCATATTTTCAAGGATCATTCTTGAACCATAAACTAAACCAGATCTGAACCAAAAGGAGGAGAGAGAAATAATACCTGATATAGAGAAACAATATCTCTCAATGGAGGTGTTCACGCCTAAGGTAGAAACCAAAATCTGCTCCCACTGAAGATGGCGCAGTGCAAGGTGGAGTAGAATCAGCAGTGCTCTTCCTAAGAACTTGATTCTTCCCAAGAATCACCTGGACGGCTTGTGAATACAACTCCTACTAATCTTTTCTCCAAAAGATTGGAATCAAGATCCAATCTTGATTTCTCCCAAGCAATGGAGATCAAACTGATGTAGGCGGCAGCTGCATGAAGGAGGCGGCTAGAGAGTATTTGCAAGGTGCAAAATTCTCTCTTCTGTGATCTCAGCTCTGAATACAAGACTGTTACTAGTGATTGTTGGATGTCTAAAGGCTGCCGCCCCTTCTTCCTTTTATAGACTTAAAGGGATCACCTCCTAATCCCATTAGGAGTTGCTAACCCAAATCATATCTGGATTAGAAGCCCCTTTAAGATAAGGGATAATCCTTATCTTATCTACAGATTAGATCAGCCAGCTCCTAATCTAATTAGGAAGTTTCCAAATCTAAATCTCATTTAGATCTTGGACTCTCTGAGTGGATAGGGTGTGGGCCCAATCCTATCAGCTGACCTTATCTCAGAATTCGCCCCTTAAGGACTAATCAAATTAGCCTAGTTCGAAATGGGCTTAAGGCCCATTTAGGGTAATGTATTCATTAAGCCTTCCAAACTACTGCCCAGTTGGGCTTCCTTGTATGGCGTGGGACCCAAACATTGAACTACACATCAGCCACATGGGTTCAGCCCAGCCTTTATTACAAGGCCTGGCCGAATACACTGTTATGGACAGTGCACCCCTTGAAACCCATCAGATGGGCTCTATGGGCCCAACACTTACCCTAAGTGGTCCCTGGGCCAAGCTACCTTGTAACACCCAAGGACTGTGGGCAGATGCAAGATTAGCCCATCAGGTATTATCCTCAATGGTCTTACACTTAACCTCTCAGCCCATAATGATCATACACTGCCCGACAAGAGAGGACCTCTCCCTCGGTTGCAAGGAACAGTGTTGCACTCTCTCATATATGGATCCCGGGAATTAAAACCTATTTGCAAACATTTTGAAACCATAATATATATATATATATATATATATATATATATATATATATATATATATATATATATATCTCATATAAAATATATTTTGCAAAACAAATTTCAACGATTGAAATCGGCTGCTGACAGTCTTGGTTTCCATCAGTGAGAGTGCATCCCCGATCATTACCTTTGTCCGACAAAGGGGTTGATCCTATCACTATGATCACCCACTCAGATGAATTCTCAGACTGTCCCAACATACCCAGGTTTTGACCCCCGCTAAGGATCTCACTGATTGGTACATCAAAGACAGCCCAATCCGACACCTAGTGCAGTATCATAATCGAGTCTAGGGGCCAGGTGTAATTTTCCAATTTTGCCCATCAATCTCCAAGGTCCAGGGCAATACTAGAAATCTGGTCTAGTTCAAAGATTCAATTAATCCCACACTGTATGTGCCTAGGGTCTCACCCCGGTAGCTGAGACAAGCCACCCCAACCGACTTGGTGGCACTACAGTGTCAGCCTTATTAGGATAGGTCTCCCCAGACCGACCCACTGGCTGTGAACATTCTAAACTAACACGAGTCTCATTAAGTGTCCAGTTTAAGGGTATTACACAGAAACATACCAAGGGAACATGAATCAAATATGCACTTTTATTCATTTACAATAAATTCATAAAGTACATCATTTTGATTGAAGCTAAGGGCATACAAAACTATCTAACACAATCTCCCTCCCACTCTCACTTTTACAGTCATCTCTCTCTTTCTACTCAACAACTGTGTGATTTGAAAATAAATAAAAATGGTTTTTGGTTTCTATATTTACATTATCTCTATCAGTTTCTCATATTCTATATGTTTACCTATCTCCCTCAATCTCTCTCATTTTCTTTCTCGGTTGATCTCTCATTCTCCCTTAATTTCTATATCGTTCTCCCTCTGTTTTTTTCTCCTACTCCCTCTCTTGTTTTTTTTTTATTTTATTACACACTTAATATTAATCAAACCGTATAAAAGAACATGAGACCAACTTGGTATGGTTAAAAAATCATTACACCAATTTGATAAAAGTTCACAAAAAACTTTTGGCTATTATTACACCAACTTGATAAAAATTTATAACTTGATTGTACAAGTGGTTGGTCCCTTAAGTTTCTTTATAAAATCTGATTAATATTATATAAGTTTGTAAGAAAAGCCAAAAAAGAACGAGAGAGAGAGAGAGAGAGAGAGAGAGAGAGAGAGAGAGAGAGAGAGAGAGAGAGAGGGGGAGGGGGGAGGGGGAGGGGGGGGGAGGGAAGAAGAAAGACAAATTTTGATTTGCCTACAGATCAAAGCTAAGAGAGTGGGAAAGACAGAGGGGGTAGGATCAACACATGATTATGGGAGTTAGAGAGAGGGGGGGGGGGGAAGCTTGAGAGGTAGAGGTAAGCCTGCAAATAAGTCGGATTAGATCTGATCCGATTTTGATACTGATCCGTTAAGAGGCAGATTCGGATATCCCTCTTGACCCTAACAAATCAGATCGGATCGAAAAATCCAATCCATTAACTGAACGGATCAAATTCGGATATTAGCTAATCCAATCTGCTATGACTCGACCCGATCCATTAATTATGATATATTATATATTATATATTTCTTTATTATTATATTATATAAATAACATAATATATTATTTATATTACATGATATAAATATAATTCTAATTGAATTGGATTCAAATCGGATATCCGATAATATATTCGAATTTGAATCATATTTTTGAAAATCCGATAGATCCTTATCGGATTCGAATCGATTAGATTTTCTTAACGGATCATATGGGATATGCCATTACCGAATCTGATCCAATCCGTTTGCAACCCTAGAGGAAGCGAGAGAGAAACTGAAAACCTATTTTCGGTATAGGTTTTTGGTGTGTCCAACATGGATTAAAAGTCCCATGTTGGCAACAGCCACATAAGCCTCTCATGAGATAGCTGGAGAGGGGGGTCATAATTTGAAATGTAGCGCCAATTGTTACAATTTTGTTGGTTTTTGGGCCAACCTATAACCTAATTTTAAATGTACAATTGGCTTTGACTATAATTTTTCCTTTGAATTATATAAATAATATTTACTTATCACACTTAACTTTTGTTTGTCTATGATATCATTTGATCCAAACCACAAACCCACCACTCAAAAAGAAAAATAGTTTGATTTCTAGGCTGACATTAAATTTTGTATTATATTTTCATCTTTGATAAAATTATTTCTTATGTTTAATACTTATTTTTGTTCAATATAATGAATGCATAATATTGGAGATGTACCCAATATTTTATTTTTTATAAATATATAACATTAGATGTGCACCCAAATTTTTTTCTATCTTTTATTCGTATTTTCTATTTTTAAAAATTTTATTATTTGACTATGATATCATTTCATTCCTAGGTAGATTTTAAATTTGACATTCCATTTTCATCATTAATAAAAATACTTTTACATTTCATACTTATTTATTTTATTATTTGATTATGACATTATTTATTAATTCGTTTGACCCCAAATGATGGAATTGCTTGCCCACTATCGGGAGGGAAGAAAATGTTTTTATTTTCAAATTACTTTTCAAAATATTTATTTTTGTACTATTAAAATTAATATTTTAGACTTAATTACAAGAATTTAAATATAGGATTTAATGAAAGAGAATAGAAAAATGTATTAATTTCCAATTGGTTTTAAGTTTTACATTCCATTTCCATCATTAATAAAAATATTTCTTATTTATCATGCTTATTATTGTTTAATATATATGTTAAAAATGTTTTCAATTTTTTTTAATTTTATCTATTTTTTCATTTTATTTTTTATTCATGGCAACATGGATTGACCCATTTGACCCTAAATGGTTTAATTTCTCACCACCACCTAGATGAAGACATTGTTTTTATAGGTAGATTTTAAAAGTATAAGCTTTTATATTATTGGACTAATTTATTAAGTATGAATTTAATTAATTGAACTTAATGATGAGAATAAACAGAAATGACTTAAATATATGATTCAATGAACATGAATGCAAGTTAATAACTTAAATGTTGGATTTAATAAGAGGGAATTGAATGCTTGAATATCTTAAAATTACCTATTTTCAACTCATTTAATATCAATAACCGATTACCCTATTTGCCCTCATTTTTTATCAATAAATTCAAATATAGCGGGGTAAATTTTGTCCTCAAAAAATTACAGATATATTCTTGAGGTCATTCATGCTTTTTAAAGTAGTATATATATATATATATATATATATATAATGCATATTAATATATTAAAGAAATTTGACTTTAACCAAAAACTGAACTGAAAATTTTGGTTCTAATTCAGTTTTCCATTTTAAACTTCGGTTTAAAAAATTTCAATTTATATGATTCGGTTTTTAATCGAATAAACCAATTTCTCACCCCTAGAAGAAAGGACTGTATTAATTTGTAATATAGTGTTAAATATCAAAAGAAAAACAAAACATAGTATAAAAAAGGACTGTACTGATTCGATTTATATGGATTGGAGTTTGATTCAATCAAAAGAATAATGCTCCAATCCCATCTGATTTTCGTTTTGCAAAGGTCGAATCTAAATGCCTTTCAGATATCCATTAAATTTAATTCATACCTGATGTAACCGTTTTCGGCCACGTACCAATGTTTTGTGATGTAAACTTTTTTGGCTAAGTACCTCGTTATTTGACCCAGTTGTGGCATGCCTTAGTGATAAGCTACTTGGTAGTGAATTGCCTACTGGCGAACTGCTCAGTGGAGAACTGCCTGGGGGCGAACTGCCTGGTGGCGAATTTCCTGGTGTCGAGCTCCCTGGTGGTGAGCTGCCTGGTGGCGAGCTACCTGGAGGCGAACTGCCCGGTGGTGAACTGTCTGGTGGCAAATTGCCTGGTGGCGAACTGCCTGATGGCGAACTACCTGGTGGCGAACTACCTGGTGGCAAACTGCCCGGTGGTGAGCTGCTCGGTGGTGAACTGCCTGGTGGCGAACTACCCGGTGGCGAGCTGCTCGGTGGTGAACTGCCTGGTGGCGAACTGCCTACTAGGCGGCCGATGACTTAGAGAATGTTGGAGCTCCCTGGTGTGGCGCAATCCGACTGCCCTCAGCATGAGGTGGTCTTCTTTCCTTTGTAGGCTGTGGGAGCTGAGGGACCTGCAAGAACTTCATCTTTTCCTCCTCTTTGTAGGTGGCGGGGGCTGAGAGACATGTGAGAACTCCATCTTTTCCTCCTCTTTGTAGGCGACGGGAGCTGAAGGACATGCGAGAATTGAATCAGAGGTCCTGGGGGTATTTTCCCGGTGGGGGCTCTCCGACGCTCAAGTTATCACTCTTATTGTAGAGAGCTTTGAAGATAATATGAGAGAGCTAGAGAGCAGGGGTTACTTCCCTTTTTTCATTTCCCTCCCCTTTGGGGGGTGAGGTCTTTATATACCAGAGTCCTCGCGGGTTAGGTGGGTGAAAACCCTCCAAATGGTAAGACTCGTCGCATCCTGTTAGAACCGGGGTACGGTGGTGAACTCCTCGAGGTCGTCAGGCTAGTGCTTATGTCAGGCGGCTAGGTCGGCGCCTGGGCCGGGTTGTCAGAGGGGCGCCTGCGTTAGTCGGCGGGTCAGTGTCTAGGCCAGGTCATCAGGTCGGCGCCTGTGTCAGTCGGCGGGTCAGTGTCTAGACCAAGTCGTCAAGCTGGCGCCTGTGTCAGTTGGCGGGTCAGTGTCTAGCCAGGTTTGTCGGTGGGCGCCTTATGGGCGGTTTGGCCGGATCATGCGCTAGGCTGGTCCAGGTTGGCCAGGTCGTACAGGCCGCACGCCGCACGCAGCTCGCGCAGGCCGTGCGTAGTTCTCGTAGGCCACGCACGCGCCGCTCGCAGGTCGCGCAGGCGCGTGTCAAGCCGCGCACAGGTCGCGCCAAACCGACCAGACTGGTGCCCGGGTGGGTCACCAACTTCGTAAGTTTGTTGCTAGGTATTTTCCTAGTTGTCACGAGGTGCCACATGTCACAATTTCACTGGAGGGCCAAATCTACCCTCATCAATAGCAATATAATATAATTCAATATTAGTACCAAGGTGACATTAAGTCACAGGATACACCCAACTCACAACATGTTGCAGTCATATATAAGGAATATCTCCTTTGTATGTTTTCATTTATGCGGAGGTGTTCCCAATGTAAGTCATATATAGAGAATATCTCTCTTGTATGTTTTTCCAATGCACAGGAGATATTCCCGATGTGAGGCTGCAATGTACTCTGAAGTGGCTATGTGGGTGCCAAAGGGGATCCGGGGAGGGGAGTCATGGCCCCTGGTAATCTAGAAATTCCTACTTATATTACACTCTTTCATGTATATTCTCGCCTCCTAATCTACTTTAGAATTTGGCGCCCCCTCATGAAAGATTGCTGGTTCCGTGATGGGTGTGAAGAGGAAATCGGGATTCAACAATAGGGTAGGTAATAATTATTAGAAGAAAAATTCATAGGGAACCCAATTTAACATGAATTTGGATTTGATCCTAAGAAGACTGTCTTCATAGCCCTTGCAACTTTGGATTGAGAGTATCTTTTCATAAGGCTAGTTTGGAAGGAGTATAAATACAAAAATATATAAAATAATATAAAATATAAGATTTTACGCTTTACATATTTATATTTGTACTCCTTCCAAATGGTGCCTAAATAAAAACATATAAATACAAAGATGCTCCAGTACACGAGTGCAAAACGCTATGATTATAAGGATGGTTTGAAGACAATTTTGTAAAGACCAAGTCTGAGTTATTTAGTATCAGGGTGATATTAACATGTTGGGTAATTATTACTAAAATGAGAACTATTGAAGTTAGAGCTGTCAATGGTCCAAGATGGGGTGGACCAGTCCTGAACCGATTATTAATCGGTTCTATATTATCGACCTAGAATTAAACCAATTATTAATCAGTGTAATTGGATCTGACCCGATTAAACCCAATTTTACTTGGCATATATAATTAAAAACCCATGATAATAACTTGAAAATTCATTTTTGATAATTTAACCTCAATAAAAATGATAGTAAATAGTCGGTCGTTTATATGTATGTTGAGAAAACAAGTATTTTTAACCAAAATTGTCATATGTACTGATGGAGGGTGATTTGGCCCGACCTCATAGCTTGGGGACATGTGAGCATGACTTGGCTCAACGAACAGCTCAGCCTAACAGCACAGCCGCAACTCGACGGGAGGGACCCCCCGAGCCCAACACTGGCCACTCGATAGGACAAGCAACTCATCAGGGGCCGACACCCGGTTAACCTTGACTCCCACCATGTGTAGGAGACCCCGAGCTCCTCCTAAGAGGCCTTGAGCTCTCCCTTCCCAAGAAGGGAGCACCCCAGTTTTTGGCTAAATGTCCTGAGGGAGAAGCACCTCGGGGCAGCACCGCCTCCAAGGCAGGCACCCTGGCACCTCGGTACCTCAACAGCTCGGTAGGCGGCAAGGAGACTTGCCTGACGTCTGTACTTGTCGGATCCGAAGGCAGGGCCCTGATCCCTTGACAGGCGACGTTTTGTCTGCCAGGCGGCATTCTATTTCCCGTCTCTGAAATGTGTGACGTGTCTGTCGAGTTCGTACCTGGCAATAGCAGTCTGCGGCAGTAACTTGCGCCTGCCACACCAGCCCTGGCAGCAATGACTAAGGCAGTGGTGGTTATGCCAGGTATGACCAAGTTTTGATATAAAAGGACCCCAACCCTCATGAAGAAAAGGTATTGAAGCTTAAGCACTTTCAACACTCTTACTCTCGACTCTTTCTTTAAGATTTTCTCTAGTTCTAACTTAGCCATTGGAGTGTTCCCACCGGGATAACCCCCGAGAACCCTTCACCTTCTCCTTCCTCTCAGGTGCCGTTCGTTCCAGCTAGAAGCCAACTCACAGCCAACTAGGAGTGCTTAGATCGTGCAGCATCATTTGGCGCCATATGTAGGAAACGATTCAAAAGGCCTCCCTTTAATCTCTGTGAAACTTCTTTCTTTTGCTCACCAGCACCACCGACACCCATGGCTTCTTCTAGCAATTCCGAACGCCGGAACACCCTAGAGGAGCAACTCCAACTGCCCACTGTTTGCATCGAGCAGTTCACCATCCCCCTCTCTGCGGACGGGATTCCTAGCCTGGACGTGCCTGATGGTCCCTCGGACTGGTATCTCGTCTGAAGGCTGTCTCTGCGGTTGCTCTCCCTGTCTGCTGGACTCGGGGGTTTCTTTATTCTGCTCCCCGTGCTGACCTGCTTTATTATTATTATTGACATGCTGTACAAAATTTCTCAAATATCCACGACAGATGAGCTCTTCTATCTCATCGCGGAGGTTATTACAATTTTCGGTGCTATGACCGTGATCTCTATGGAAACTACAGTATAAGTTCTTGTTCCTAACATTAGGATCGACCTTGAGCCGAGGTGGCCACTTTACATACGGGGCATCTTTTATCGCCATGAGGATCTTGGCCCACTTCGTGTTGAGGGGTGTAAACACCCTTTCTGTTGCTGGAGCTCGGAAAGGTTGAACTGGCTTTGCCCCCCGGGCTTGATCCTTCTTCTTCTTGTAGTCACTAGGAGTTAGGCATTTTGGTTCCCTTTTTCTTTTTTTGAGGGCATGCTCACCCTTCTGGTTGATATCCTCCTCTGTTCCTATGAACTGATCTGCGAGCTTGAGGAACTCGGTCACGGTTTTGGGCTGGTTGACGACCACGTGCTATCTAAACTCTTTGTGGATGATACCTGGTTTGGCCGCCATAAGCCAAACTGCAGGGTCCAGGTCGGGTATCTGTAGGCAAGCGTCATTAAACCGCTTGATATAGTTCCGGATGGACTCCCCATCTCTCTAGACTATGCTGAGGAGGCTTTCTTGGGTCCTTGGGCATCTCTTGCTAGTGACGAAGTGGGAGGTGAAGACCTTCATGAACTGCGCCCAGCTCCTTATTGAGCCCGATGAGAGGTTTCGGTACCAGGTGTGGGCCACTCCTTTGAACGTAGTGGAGAAGGCCACGCACATGCAAGATTCACTCACCCTGGCTAGATGCATCTGGGACTGGAAGGCGTTGACATGGTCATTGGGGTCGAAGGACCCATTGTATTTGTCCAACGGTGGGAGCTTGAAGTCCTTGGGCATGGGGACTATGAGGAGCTCTGGGGACAGAGGAGAGGGGACTAAGAGACGTCTTCGCTGCTTCTTGGTTGGTTCGGTGTTGGTGCTGCTGGCTTCTGTATTGCTAAGATCAATGGGCCTAGGGGGAGACAGGGATGGCTGTCAGTAGCTGCAGACAGAAGGACCCTGCTGGGGTGATGCCAGCCTAACCGGCTAAGAAGCCCTCGACCTAACCGTGGGCCACGTGGCAGGGGTAGGGAGTCTTCCCTTCCTTCTGTGAGATGATGCCGAAGTCTCTCCCTGACGGGAAGGGAGTTCACTGCGGCGCTGAGGCTTAGCTGGCTGTGTAGTCAGATGCCGGAGAGGCAGTGAAGGGAATTGTTGCTAGTATTGGTACTGGGACACTTGGTGCAACACTTGCTGCTGGTGAAACTAGAGTTGTTTAAACTACTGCATCTGGGCCTGCATGGTCCGCATGCACTGTATCAAGTCTTCAAGTTGGCCTTGGCCGGCCACTGGAGGAAGAATGGTGGGTTCGGCGGAGGTCATCCCGACTGCATGGGGCAGTGGGACAATTACGGGTGCCACCATTGGAGGATCGATCGTCGCGGGCTGCACTTCGGCAGCATCTCGGTCATTGGCCCGCGAAGCCACCAAAGAAGAGCTAAACACCCCGAAACGGCCAAGGGTGGAGGAGTCGATCTTCTTCACTAAGGATGACGAGCGAGGAGTCGACTACCCCCACGATGACGCGCTTGTCATCAAGATCAAGATCAACGACTTCAAAGTCAAGTGTGTCCTAGTAGACTCGAGCAGTTCGACAGATATCCTTTTCAAGGTAGCCTTCGATCAGCTTCAGATCCCAGAGGGTAACCTGAAGCCTGGAAGCACTCCACTGGTGGGATTCAACGGCGAGGAGGTCAGACCGTAAGGGAAAGTCACTATGCCAGTGGAGGTCGGTACCTGACCCAGTGTGGTAAGGCTCAATCACGAGTTCCTGGTGGTTGCAACCCCCTCTCCATACAATGCGATAGTGGGCCGGCCCATCACCCATGTCCTACGAGCAGTAGTCTCCACCTACCATCTAGCGATGAAGTTCCCTATAGACTTCGGAGTCGGAGTGGCGCAGGGCAACCAACTCGAGTCCTACAAATGCTACATAGCCGCCCTCAAAGAAAAGGCCAAGGTAGCTGATGACCTCGAGCTGGGACGACCCGTAGAGCAGTTTGCAGAACGGGCTGCACCTACTGAGGAGACCATCCCCGTCCTGACCTCGACAGACAATCCAACACGGGTACTTCAGATCGACACTTCTACTGAGGAGCCCCTGCGGTCTCAACTGGTAAGCTTCTTACTTGAAAATTTAGAAGTTTTTGCATGGTTTGCTGCAGAAATGCCCAACATAGACCCCAACATTATCACTCACAGACTTAATACTGATCCTTCAGTTAGGCCCGTTAGACAAAAGAAGCGCAACCTAGCCCCGGAGCGATGGAGGGCAATCGACGAGGAGATCAAAAACTCCTTGCAGCCGATTTTATCAGGGAAGTCCATTACCCGAGCTGGGTGGCCAATCCCATTCTGGTGAAAAAGGCAAACGATAAGTGGTGCATGTGTGTCGACTATACCTGCTTGAACTGGGCTTGCCCAAAGGACTACTTCCCACTTCCCATGATTGTCCGCCTAGTGGACGTGACCTTGGGGCACGAGTTGTTGAGCTTCTTGGATGCCTATTTGGGCTATAACTAAGTAAAAATGGACCCGACAGACGAGGAGAAGACCGCCTTCATAACTGAGTTTGGCCTGTACTTCTATAAGGTCATGCCCTTCGGGCTGAAGAACGCTGGGGCTACATTTCAGAGACTTGTAAATAAGCTGTTTGAGCCACTTGTTGGCACAAAAGTAGAGTGTTATGTAGATGACATGGTCATCAAAACCCAATTTTCACATGAATTAATACAAAATTTACATTGAGTCTTTGAAATCTTGTGTAGATTTAAGATGAAGTTAAATCCGAATAAGTGCATCTTCGGTGTCACCTCGGGTAAATTCCTAGGATTCATCGTCAACTGGCAAGGCATTAAGGCCAATCTGGACAAAATCAAGGCCATCCTACAAATGAGACCACCCCGAAAGTTAAAAGAGGACCAGAAGCTGAACGGTCGGTTGGCCGCCTTAAGTCGCTTTTTGTCGAAGTCCGCAGATCGTTGTCTGCCCTTCTTTAAGGTCATAAAAAGCAAAGGCTTTGAATGAACTGAAGAGTGCCAACTCGCGTTCGACGAGCTCAAAGGGCACCTCGCCAGCATCCCAGTCTTGACCCGGCCTGAAGCAGGTGATGTTTTAGAGCTATACCTCTTGGCGAGTGACAAGGTGGTTAGCTCGGTACTAATAAGAGAAGTAAATCGTGTCCAACGACCCGTCTATTATGTTAGTAAAGCATTGCAGGGAGCAGAGATGAGATACCGGGAGATAGAAAAGTTAGCCTATGCACTGGTTGTAGCAGCCCGGAAGCTCCGCCCATACTTCCAAGCTCACACCATCGTTGTCCTTACCAATAAACCTCTGAGGTAAGTTTTGCTCAAGCCTGAGGTCTCGGGGAGATTAACAAAGTGGGCCATCGAGCTCAGTGAGTACGAGTTCCAGTATAAGCTGCGGACCACTATCAAGGTCCAAGCCTTGGCAGATTTCGTTGCAGAATGCACCTTTAGCTCCGAAGTCCCCATGCCGGCAGAACGCAAGGCCCCCAGTACTGGAGAGCTCGGAGTTCCTGGACTGGTTGAACTCAAGCATCGTGAAGTAGCAACTAGCGCGACATCTTTCCTAGTTAGGCCAATCCCGAACTGGGATGAAGAACCCTGGATCCTTCACGTAGATGGTTCATCAAATCGGCAAGGCAACGAAGCTGGAATCATTCTGTACGGACCAAGCGGTGTGAAACTGGAGTACGCGCTACGCTTTGAGTTCATGGCATCCAACAATGAAGCAGAATACGAGGCGTTGCTAGCTGGGCTGGACCAAGCAAAGGAAGTGAAAGCCAAGCACATCGTTGTCTGTAGTGACTCCCAACTCGTGGTAAATCAAGTCATGTGTGAGTACGAAGCTTGTGAACTAACTATGGTAGCATACTTAGCCAAAGTAAGAAAGACTCTACTCAACTTTTGGTCACACTTCATCCAGCAAATCCCGAGACCAAAGAACGCTGAGGCTGATGCCCTGTTACGGTTAGCCAGCACGAGAGACAACACCATGAGGACTGTGTATATAGAAAACTTACCTCGGCCTAGCATTCTCAGGGGGGCAAAGGAGGTCGTTCCCGTCGTTCAAGCAGAGCCGAGCTGGACTGATCCACCCATGAGCTTTCTACTACACGGGGCCCTCCCCGCAGACCATAATGCCGCCAGGAGGGTAGAGCACCAGACAGTCAAATATGTCATGATAGACGGACGATTGTACTGAAGATCCTACACGCTCCCCTACCTGCGCTGCCTGCGACCTCGGAAGCCGAGCTCGTCCTCCGTGACACTTATGAAGGCCTGTGCGGTGGACACTTGGGGGGCAGGGCCCTCGCTCAGAAATCACTACAACAGGGGTATTACTGGCCAACCATGAAAGTAGATGCGACCGAGCTTGTCAAAAAATGCAACAAGTGCCAGAAGCACGCCAACATCCACCACCGGCATACCGCCGACCTGAAATACCTTACTATCCCATGGCCATTTGCACAATGGGGGATTGACCTACTCAGGCCATTCCCAACAGCAATAGGGCAAAGAAGGTTCCTAGTGGTGGCAGTGGACTATTTCACAAAGTGGGTCGAAGTCGAACCTCTCACGACAATCACAGATCGGAACGTGTAGAACTTCTTTTGGAAGAACATAGTGTGTCGTTTCGGGTTACCTCGGGTACTGATCTCTGATAATGATAAGTAGTTCGAAGACATCAAGTTCCAAAGCTGGTGCCGAGACATGGGAATTCAGCAGAACTTCACCTCGGTGGCGCACCCTCAGGCGAATGGCCAAACGAAAGTTACAAACAGGGCTATCCTTCGAGGACTGAAAGCGCACCTGGACCGAGCTAAGGGACTATGGACAGACGAGTAGCCTAGTGTACTTTGGGCCTAACATACCACGGAAAAGACTGCCATGGGAGAAACTCCCTTTAACCTTACATACGGCACCAAAGCAGCCATCCCAGTTGACACTGAAGTCCCCTCGCTGAGATTAGAAGCATACGAAGACAGAGAAAATGAAGATGAGCTACGTACCAACCTCGACCTACTAGATGAAGTACGGGACCTCGCATACATCAGGACTGTGACCTATCAACAAAGGATAGCTCAGTACTATAATGCCAATGTCAAAAAGCAAACTCGCGTTTGCGACCTGGTTCTCCGCAAGGTTATGGTGTCTGAGTCTGGCGTTGGCAAGCTCAGCCCAAACTGGGAAGGACCCTACCGAGTAAAGCGAATATTCGGGGAAGGAACATACAAACTCTAAACCCTAGAAGGGAAACAAGTACCTTGGGCATGGAATATCGTCAACTTAAGACAATATTACCTGTAAACCACCGAACTGAGTGAACCACGAGTCACTCCCTTCTAGCCTTAGCGCCAATTCACCGAACTAGCGACGACCTCGGCAACACGAGGTCCAATCACCCCCTCAGTAGGGGCAGACTCTAGGAAAACAATTCAGAGTGACCATGAGTCACTCCTTCCGGCCTAAGGGTCAACACGCGTGGTTAACTGAAGACCTCAACGCTATGCATGACTCCACCGCCTCGCCAGCATAGGCTTAGCATGCCAAAGACCAAGGGCGTCTCGAGAATGGACTTTCCGACTCTTAGCCTACCTCGATAAATGCTACTAGGGGTAAATACCAATCTAAATAGCCAAGCAGGTAGGTCGGGCAAGCACCTTACTATGTCTACCTTGGCATACGTTGCTAAAATGTGATGATCACCCCTACTAAGTGCAGGAAGACAGTTTGGGGTGACAGCAGTAAAAGATCGCTCACCTCAAGAACTAAATTCACTAACTCAACAGCTCGAATAAGACAAACACTCCAGCAAAAGAGAATTACACAAGCACTAAACGGAATATATACTCTCATTGCATAAGTGTGATTTCACTACAGAATCCCAAGTACAAATAAACAAGAAAAAGAGAATACAAGGAGCACACAACTATTTGGAAGGCTTATCAGCCTTACTTGGGGCCTCTTCAGGGGCCTCCTTGGGGGTGTCAGCCAGTTCGGTAGTATTAGCCTCCTCGTTGCCGCCCTCATCGTCGAAGTCAGGGTCATCCACGGCCTGACGGGCCATGTCGTCTGTAATATTATAGGTGGTGAAGGCACTTATGTCAAGGTCAGGGTATGCACGCCTTATCCACCATCTACCGAGCTTAAACCCCCTACGGTAGGCCTACGACATTACGTCGTCAAACCTAGACGACTTGACATAGTCAATGACGGCCTGGGCCTTCACCTCCCCGAGAGCTTCATCGAAGATCTCGGTCTTCTCCTTGATGTCGGCTTTGAGGTACTCCACCTCGTGATCCAAGTCCCCCTTGACTTCTTTAAGCCCCTGCACCTCGAGCTGCGAAGACTTCTAACCTGCCTTGAGACTCTCCACCTCGAGCTTCGGGGCTTCCTGTCCTGCTCTAAGCCCGTTCGCCTCGGCCTTTAGCCTATCCCTCTCGTGGGCCAGCATGAGCCGCCCGAGATGACTCCTCAGCAGCCAAAGCATGCCTCAAGTGTTTATCGGACTGAAAGGTCAACGCGTACACAACAGTGTTCACCTGGTAGAAGGATGTTGGTCAGTACTAAAGAAAGAAGAAAGAAAGGAGAAAGAGGTGGCTCTTAGAGTGTGAACTCACCACCATAGCGTGAGTTGCAGCATGGGCCCCGAGCTGACCAAGGGAGAGTTCGCCCCAATCTACAATCTCCGTAGTGATAACAGCCCTCCTACTTCTTTCAAGGCTGATATCGAGATTCAGGATGCTCTCTTCCTCCTGAGTTCCCAAGCTGGATGTCGCCGTGTCTGCGGCACGGTGAACCGATCCTTCGGAAGCCTCGGCAGCAGCTCTAACAGGATTTGGGACCTCAGCGGCAGCCCCGACTGGCTCAGCGATCAACTCTATCACTGTTTCAGGCCCCTGAGGTGGTAAGTCCCCCTCCAAGTCTATCACTGGAGGGGCATTAGGGAGCTCGGGCCCCGAAACGAGAGCTTGTGGGGGCTCGAGCCCCAAAGAGGGGACTTGCGGAAGGTCAGATTCAGGGGTGGGGGTCCTTGGGGATTCCATGTGCACCTTCTTAGCAGCTCGCTTCTTCCTCTTCTTCATCTAATGAAGGAGACTCGGACCGGTAATCCTTTCTTCCTCCATGGGACTTGCAATAGAGCTCGACGTTAGTAAGCTCAGAGACACTAGGCTGATTAAGCAAAACACTAAAGTAGAAATCAACCTACTTAGACTCAAACTAGCCTGAATGAGCTTCCCTTCAATGATGTACTCTCTGTGATCAAACCCAACCTTAGCCCAGGTGTGGAATGTTTCCCTTGTTTTCCGGTTAAGAGTGATGCTGGGGGCTTGAGTAGCCACCCTCCAGCTGGTAAGGAAGGGCCACTCCGTGCTGCTTCAGACTATGAAGTAGTCCCGCTTCCAGGCCAGGACCTTACTTGGGAATTTGTGTTGCATTTTGAACCCTGGGTGAGGGGACAAATAGTAAATCCGCCCTTGCTCGGGGGGAATGCCCGAGGCACTCTTCTTTATCAACAGAATGGAGTAGAGGATATCTACGTCCAAGGGAAAGTTGTATTCAGAACAGAGGGAGATGGTCCCGACCACGTTCTGAATAGAGTTGGGGTGGAGCTGGTCCAACGTGATGTTGAAGTGCCCCAACACCTCAGGAATAAGGTGATGAAGAGGGAGACGAAGCCCACCGACGAGTTGCTTCCTAAAGATCACGATCTCATCCGAACTGTGCTCCCAAGGGAAATTACCGGTGGGGAGACTATATGAATACTCCTGAGGCAGGTTGAAGTGCTGGATGGGGTGCTGAAGCCTCTCCAGTGTCATGGTAGATGGACCGAACTGATCCGGCACCCAACCTTGATGGGAGGTGGACGCCTGCCTACCCGAGGTCACCCATGCCTCGTGAGAAGGTCGGGCGACAACAGGGTCACCCTGACTCGAGGTACTCACCTCGGGTTCGTTTAAGAAACTGTCCCCGCTAGACATGGAATGAAAAAGAAGTAGAAAAAAGGAAAGGAGAAAAGGAAGCTCAGGGACTCACCAAGGAAAAACGCAACCGAACTAGAACTGGACGAACTAGGAGGACCTGAGCTGAAGACTCCTGACGCGAGTTCAAAACGGAAGATACTTAGCGGCGAAGGAAAATAACCAGAATCCGCCACTATTTATAGCCACAAGGGCCAGGCACCAACGACTAAGATCAAAGCAATCTGACGGCCCTCAAGAAAACTGTCTGCGAGATTCTCGAGGCAAAATCAATTTAACGCATTTTTTGGCATCCACGAAGTTCGAATCGCTTGACGTCCGCACGTAAGTTGTGCATGACCCAGGTTTCTCCTCCCGAGCGAACCGAACACTAGACTGGACTGGCCAACGGGCTGCCCAACAGGGAAGCATAAGTTTCGAGCCAAATCCATCGGCGCACCATGAACTCTCCGCGCTGGGTCATTACCCCCAGCACGGGGAGTGGGGGGCAATTGATGGAGGGTGATTTGTCTCGACCTCGTAGCCCGGAGACATGTGTGTGTGACCTGGCTGAACGAACAACTCAGCCTAACAGCACAACCGCAACTCGACGGGAGGGACCCCCTGAGCCCAACACTGGCCACTTAACGGGACAAGCGACTCACCGGGGGCCGACACCTGGTTAACCTTGACTCCCACCATGTGTAGGAGACCCCGAGCTCGCCCTAAGACCCGATCTCCTCCTAAGAGGCCCCGAGCTCTCCCCTCCCAAGAAGGGAGCACCCTAGTTTTTGGCTAAGTGTCCTGAGGGAGAAGCACCTTGGGGCAGCACCGCCTCCAAGGCAGGTACCCTGGCACCCTAGCACCTCGGTACCTCAACAGCTCGGCAGGCGGCAAGGAGACATGTCTGACGTCCATACCTACCGGATCCGGAGGCAGGGCCCTGATCCCTTGCCAGGCGGCGTTCTGTCTGCCAGGCGGGGTTCTATTTCCCGTCTCTGAAATGTGTGACGTATCTGTCGAGTCCGTACCTGGCAATAGTAGTCTGCGGCAGTAACCTGTGCCTGCCACACCTACCCTGGCAGCAACGGCTAAGGCAGTGGTGGTTATGCCAGGTATGACCAAGTTTCGATATAAAAGGACCCCAACCCTCACGAAGAAAAAGGTATTGAAGTTTAAGCACTTTCAACACTCTTACTCTCGACTCTTTTTTTGAGATTTTCTCCAGTTCTAACTTAGCCATTGGAGTGTTCCCACCGGGATAACCCCTCGGAAACCCTTCACCTTCTCATTCCTCTTAGGTGTCGTTCGTTCCAACCAGAAGCCAAGTCACAACCAAATAGGAGTGCCCAGATCGTGCAGCATCATGTACTGTTTACTAAATTTATTCCTTTAGATAAAATACAGCAAAATTAAAAAAAAAAAAAGGCAAGAGACATTTATATATTAATAACTATATAATTGGAATGGGTGTTAATCAATTTGAAATAATAAAAACCGGTCCCAGTCCAATTATAATCAAGAGACAATAATTAGAGTTAGGGCTGCATATAAGTTGGATCAGATCCGATCCGAATCCAATACCGATCTATTAAGAGGCAGATTTGGATATTCTTTTTTATCCTAACAAATCGGATTGGATAAGAAAAACTGATCTTCTAACTTAACGGATTGATTTCAGATGTTGACTGATCTGATCTATTAATTAGAAATATTATAAATTATATATTATTTACATTATATACATATATACATATATATATATATAATCTATATATTATTCATATAATTTAATATTATATATTTTATATTTTAATACATTATTATATTATATAAATAATATAATATATTATTTATATTACATAATATAAATATAATTCTAACAGAATCGGATATCTGATAATATATTCGAATTCGAATTCGAATCATGCTCTTGAATTGTATTTGCTAAACATCATCAGCTACCAAAACTCCCTTTTCTTTGTATTCGATCTATTGAATGGTTATTAGATTATCTAGGTCCATTCTATAATATATTTATTTTAAATCCGATGAACAAATTGGATTGAGGCCCATTGAAAATTTAACAAACTCCCAATGAAACATGGCTCAAGTTTCATCAAGTGACACTTACACCGTAAAGGTGATCATCTCACCCTCCCCTATCCCCAACTTTCTGATCACCTCACCTTATAAAAAATTTTAATGGTTCCGTGCATCTTTCTGTCTACGATCGAAAGACTAAAAGACAAGCACGCAGAAAGATGGAAAATGTCCAAAATCAAAAGCTTCAAATGAAGCATTTGCTATGACGCTTACCAAACAGTTCTGATCTTCAAGATAATTTGCCAAAAGCTCAATGCATCTTTGTATTTTAGGGCTGTTGAAACATTTACCGAAAAAGATTTACCAAACACCACCACAAATCACCAGCTACATTTCAAAGATCTCTCCGATTGGACTTTCGCTTAGATACACATTACACAAACAGCCTTTCTCAATCAAATCCATATGCATCTACTTGTTTTAATTCCGCCAATTACTGAGCAAATTTAGGACTTGTGCGGATAGTGAAGAGACGCAAAGAGAAGAAGAAAGAAAATATCATGTGAACATAGAGACAAAGAATATTCAGAATTTCTCTCTCAACACACATCGAAACAAAGACACCTCTTTGGCTCTTTCTGCCTTATTCTCTTCTTCATTTGCTTATATTAAACACAGACACCCCCACCTCTCTTTTAAAATAAAATTCATGAGGCCTTGACCTTACCATTTACACTGACTACCGACTCTGTGACTCTGTACACGTCAGAAGCTCAGCACACTCGAATGGACCTAACCTGAGTTTTCACAGAACAAACATAAGACGAGAGACAGACATCCCCACGGGCCACTGGAGTCTGGAGGGGACAAATCAAATTCAATGGCGGTCCAACAACCGGTTGGCCCATGAAAGAATATTTCTATTGTACCCAGCTATGCACTTTGCTTCTATGCATAAGCCAGAAAAATGAAAATCATTCAGTCTCTCACAGCTTCTGGCTCTTCTCTAAAGAAAGAAAATCTCCTACTCTTTAATCTAATTACTGTCCTTAGAATCAATCAATCATTCGATTTAACCATAAATGAATGAATAAGCTATTAGATCAGATGGACATCGATCAGTTTTCCTTTGTGAGCAAACCCAAACCCAATAATTGTATTTGTAGTCTTTTAAATATATCAATCGTAATTATGAGGTTGTTGTTGTTCAATCACAATCCTCCTATTCCTACTTGTCTACTCGATAAGATAAAGAGAACTAGCAAACAGCTGGAATTGCTAGCGTTATCACAACTACACACAGACACAACCATCATCAATCATCAAAGGATCAACCAATACAAAATCGTTGATAGACTAGACTAGAATGTTATTTCTGTTGATAGCTACAGACACCAACAAAAACCAATGCCCACCACTCATTCTCCCAAATCCCACCCTCATTCACATAAAAAATAAGTCAGCATCTGGCTCAGAAACCCATGTTGATGTTTCCATCCATGGACAGATCCAGATTATCAGGCACCCAACTCCATCACTTCCCATCCCTGCTTATAATAAGTAACTAGCTAACTAAGGACTAGACAGTGTGACAGTGAAGGAAAGAAAGCATGAAAACAGTAAAGCAGGAAGGAGGTGCCAAGTGAGATTTCTAACTGGATTTCGTGTAAAATTGGTTAGATGATCAGATACTCAGAAATGTCACTTCACCCAAGAGAAAAAAGGATTGGTTAATAAGAAACACGGATACCGAGAATCTTAAATCACTATTCACGAATCACGAGAAAAATATTATCTCCAACCGCAAAATATTTTGTCCATCCGGCCATCCCCTTTTCTTCTCCACTTCTATATTTCTTAAACTTGTCAAGCTTTTGATTACTATGTACAAAATGACAAAAAGGACTCGGCCAATCCAAGAGAGAAATGACGGCTACTACTTCTCTTCCCGCCGGTTTATATCCGGCGGTAATCAACTATACAAAGCTGTAAACAACTGCCGAGATTCTCAGTTCGAACTTCATTTTCCTTTGACCTCACTAACCCTAAAAAGGAAAAAGAAACAACTTGCCTGCTTAGATGTAATGGCTTAGACTTCATTCCATTGTCTCTCTTCAAAAATGCACGAAATAAAGCCCCGATAGAAGAGATTACTACAGAAATATAAAACATTCTAACGAAACGAGAGGATTTTCGAGGGACTCGTTCGTCTGCCAGCTTCCTTCTTTGGTTTCTTCTAACTTCCGGCCATTGTCCTCGGACAACGGTGGTGCTCGCCCAGGGGAACGCCCAGTTTTTCTCGACGATGGGCTGCGGCCGATAGTCGATCGATAAGACCCAGGGTCGACCGAGCGTGTCGCTGGCGACCTCGATCTCCGCCCGGAGCTATCGCCTGGATCTCGCCTTATTAGCCCATTGTTCGCAGGAACCCGCCGTCGCGTGCTGTGGCTCATTTCCTTGCTATGGACGGACATCATTGCATTATCCATTTTCCTGCCGGGAGACGGCTCATATCTTCTGGCAGGAGACCAGCCCCCTTTTTCAGTCTTTCCGGCGTAATCACCGGAAACCAAGCGTTTCCTGGGGACCCTAGCCGGAGACCTGTCCACTCTCTGCCGCACTTCACCGTCGTCCCGGCTCCTCTCTTCGTCGTCTTTCCTTTCTGTCATGGTCGTCGTAGAGACGCTCTCGCTTAAACTACAGATTTCTGACATTTCAGACACGTCTTCGACTGCATTGACGGGAGCTTTCTTCTCGACAATCTCTTCTACAACACTCAGCAAAGAAGGCTTAGGGATCTCCTTCTCTACCTTGGGCAAAGGAGGCTTGGGTGTGGGCGTCTCAGACAGAACTTCCTTCACTGTCTCCTCCTCCAGTGGAAGGGGTGGAGGAGGAGGAGGAGGAGGATCATTAACTTTGGTTCCTCTGACAAGGGACGTGTCAGGTTCCGGCGCCAAGGCTCTCTCCGGCAAATGCTGCTTAGGAGGTGCAAGCTCCTCCTCAGCGGTCTTGTTGGTACTGATGCAGCAACCCATTTGAGTTTTGCTTCTAACTCAAAAGAAATAACACTATAAAGGATTAAACTTTGGAACTCGTCTACTTGTTAATCTGGCAAGAGATAACCTCTGAGGCATGGCGAGGTATTTTCAAATCAAAGGGTAAATTAGAATTAGAGTGGTGGGAATCAGCGGCGAGGCTTCGGTCAGAGAAAGAGGGAGATAACGCGAGAGGACAAAAGAGAGGTGAGGTGAGGTGATGGGAGTAGTAGAATAGTTACAATACAGCAGACAGCGGAGACTGAGTCAATTGAGAGTATTTATGGGAGATCTGCTTGCATTCACAGCTTACAAGAAGAAAGGGGAGTATTTTAATGTGTGGAGAGGACCTATTTACGGAAACGCCACTTCCTATCCCAATCACAATAGCAAATAGGAGAGAGAGAGAGAGAGAGGATTGATCAGTCGATTACTTTTTTATCTCAGGACCCAGAATATACGTGACAGTGCCCTACACCCATCCCTGTAGCAGTTTATTTATTATTTACCATAAATATTGTACGATAATTAACCAAGAAATTACGGAGTTAACGGTGGTCTTTCCACGAGGGAAAATGTTTTCGGGGTTAAAAAGTAGAAAGCAAAAAGCCCAATGGGCCCTATATTCGACTCTCTCTCGTCTCGACTCTCGAATGGTCGAATCTCAAACTATTTTCCGTCTTTCCATTTTTTTTCTTTCGTCAACTTTTTCGCCGTTTCACAAATTGGTCCCGTGATCCGTGCGACCGTGCCTCGTTATTTCATTTCCCCAAGTCTGTTTTTCACGTACGGCGCATGTTATCGGCTCTCACTTTCTTTTATAACTATAAGATGCTAAGGGCCGCTCATACATGTGATTTTTATTAAAAAGACCAAAATGAACCTGCTTAAAATCAGGAACCAGTGCCGGAGTGACCCCACATCAGTTAATCTCATATATGAATATTTTTTTAAATGGGTAAAATACAAAAGCCCCCCTTAAAGTTTTCGACAATTATAAAAATCTTCCCTTTAGTTTCATTTTAATAGAATACCTATCATGAATTTAAAAAAAAATTCAACAAAAGTCTCCCTTTTGTCACTGACCCAGATGGAAAACGTTAAATTGATACATCAGTTTTTATTTTTTTAATATTCATTATACCCTTTTGTAAATGTTTTTATATGCAATTTTGCAGAAATAACCCTATCTAAAACTCAACAGAAATAACCCTGAAAGTTTTGCTATACCCTTCACTTGTCGGAGCACCTCAAATAGCACTTGGCGTTCAAAGCCCTCCCTTGACTTGCTGGAGCTAGCACATCCTTTGGAAAAATCCCTCCATGATTTCATGGCCGTCAATTCCACTCCATCCTCCCCAACCCTGATGGCATCAAGATTTGATCTCACGTCTCCTCTCGCAGAGATTCAATCTCTACACTCTTCACCCATTGAACTTTCAAGTTGTAAGTTGTAACCAGAGCTTGGAGACTAAAGGACCTCTCTCTCTCTCTCAACTCCTAGCTGAACTTGAATCCATCATTTAAAAGAAATTCAAAAAATTTTAATCAAAATATCAAGCAAATAATAGCCCATAATAATCATTTTATTATTCTTTTAATCCTCACCAACTATATGCAACCAAAATTTCAATTAGAATACAAAAAAGGGGGAAAAAATAAATCCTTCAAGAATAAGAGAGATATGTTCCATGAAAATATAAACATACCAATCGAGATATCCATGCATCCATCATGTTATCTCTTACGATTTTTCTCATTCCTAATGCTTCAACATCTCATATGGGTTTTCTTCTTCAAACTCTCACTCTTCTGATCAGTTGCCTCCTTTGCTTCACCGAGAATCGAACTAAGCTCCCTAGCTGCCTTCCCGCCAACTCAGCCCAAATGTTTTGGGATGGTTGTTTCCTTTGTTATGACACTAGCAATTTTTATAATGAATCCTTCAATCCTAAACATGATACCGTGGCTTTGTGGTTCAACTAATGGTGACAAAAGGTGAAAACCAGAGTCTTTTCGATTTACTCCTCGGCACAATGTTGGAAGATGTTGAGCAAAATCGGGTGTAGGCTTGCAGAAGGCAGCAGGGAGCACAAAAGGAGAGAGGTGTTCAGCAAGTTTGAGGTTTTTTTTTTTTTTTTGAGTTTCAAATAGGATTATTTCTATAAAATTGCATGCAAAATAATTTACAAAAGGGTATCATTGGTATATGAAAAAACTGATGCTTCAATTTAACGTTTTCTATCTGGAAGGGAGGTTTTTGTCAAGTTTTTTAAAAGTTTAGGGAGGTACTTGTTAAAATGAAACTAAAGCGAAGGTTTTTATGATTGTTAGAAACTTCAGGGGAGATTTTTGTATTTTACCCTTTTTAAATTGAATAGATACAGACTAAAATATAAAAATTATTAGATATTTATGGAAAAATATATATTACATAGATATATCCATAACACTTAAGCGGTGTTTGATATGACTTCCATTTATTTGATAAATGGTGCCATGTCATTGCGAAATCAGCATTTATCCCATCATATTGATTCGTATGCATATGTATTGATAAAATTTGGTCTTGATTTATGTGTGCGTCCTCCAACGGTTAAGTGTATATTTGTGGTTCCATTGATGTGGCACCTAGTGCTGTCTAGTTGTCAACAAATCCTAGAAATACATTTACCAACCATTTTTTCTCGGTTTTGAAGACTAATCAAGTACACATGTTTATTTAATAAACAGAAGCCATGCTAAACATATACTTAATGTAAAGATGAATTGTTTGTGAATAAGATATAAATCCATGAAAAATGTTCACCTTAATAGATAATATGAAAATAAACATTACAATCAATAATACTAGAGCTCTAGAGCATGTACACATCATACAATAATTATCACTCTATTTTAATTTTTATTAAATTAAAAAAATATATTTGATATTTTTATATAAATAATGACTATTTTTTCAAATAATAAATATGTTTTCATTTTTAACATATCATTATTGTACATATAATTGTATAATAAAGTATATAAATAAATTATTTTTATAATTTTAATTTTTTCAGGGAAAATTGAAACTTATTATTCATTTCATTTTACAAGTATCTTTATTTTAGTTTTATAATTGCAATTTTCAATTTTCTATTAATTCTCCTTGAAAGACAAAGAAAAGCTAAGAGTAGGAAAGCAAGAGGTAGGCTAAAGGCTAGGGTGAATGAAGTGATATGATGATCTCATTATGAGTTAGACCTCTATTTATAGGGAGAGATCTCAAGGTTCCGAAAGGAATGAGCTAAAAGTGTTTGATTCCCATTAGGGAAGGGAATCTTGGATTCAGTGTTAGTTGTTAGGGAGCACCATTAGGGTTTTGCCACGTGTCTTATAAGATATCTAAAGGACGAGGTTTCCTTTCGTCTGAGGATTCACATGATAAATGTGTGTTACATCCTTTTCGTGAGCCTCTTAGATTGACGTGTCGCGAGTGACATCAATATTTATCACATGTGTCCTTTCTAATCCCACTCTGTCATTTGCGTCACTAGTGAAGCACGTATTTCTTTATTCGTTCTTGGCTTGCGATGAACTTGAGCTCATTGCACTTGTGTGATGGCTTTCAGCTCATTGTAGTTCGTTTTGGGGCTTTGAATTCATCACACATTTGTGTGGGTTTTGAGTTCATCGCAAATGCATGCTAGGTTATGAATTCATCGCAGACATTCATGTGGTATTGCTTTAGCACCTTCTATGCCCTCATGGTCTAGGTGACCATCATACACCTACATTAGGCATCAACATATCAGTGCATATTAGACCATATCAACCGATACAACACGATATGATCTAATACATATGCAGGACTTGCGTATCAGATTGTATCCACTAATATAACGTAATACAACTCGATATGTTTGCGCAACTCATGGAATATGTATCCAATTGTGACATATCTCATATTCAAAGCCATGAATATGAATACAATACATCTATATTGGGAGTATAATTTTGATACTTGAAACTTTAATGGTGACCCACTCAATTACTCTTTGAACTCTACACCAAGGTTCAAAATTTTGATATATATCAAGTCGTATCGACCGATACGTATCATATTGAGAGTTTTCTAATACACTCCTACAGGGAATGTTTCAGGGTTTAATCCAGTTCAGGGGATAGACAAGCATTAAATAGATATAGGCCAATACCTGATGTTGCGTATTATGGCTACTCCCTACTGGATATGACCTGGCTACCAGCAATGATGAGGACTGGGTTCCTGAAAGAAATGAGTCAGAGATCACAGGGTGGCTCACTCGGCAATGATACTCTGATGGCTAAGTTAAAGCACAGTGATAGTAGAGAGCTTGAAGATGATAACAGTGAGAGAGCTAGATAGTGAAGATTACACACACAACAATAAATAGAACGTACCCCACCCCTGGGGGGGGAGGGGGGGCAGAGTCTTTATATACTGGGGCCCATGCGGGTTGGTGGAATAGTTACCGGATCCCATCTGTGACGGGACTTCCTTGCATGTTAGGTGGGCGAAATGTCGTCAAACAGTAATACTATCCCATCCCGTCAAACGGTAATAATGTCACACATCGTCAAACGGTAATACTGTCCCTTCCTGTAGGATACAGAGTACTGTGGCGTGCCCCTTGAGGTTGCCATTCGGAGGTCTGAACGATAGGCAAGTCGCTTGTAGGATATCGAGCTGTTTGATGGTAAGCTGACTGGTAGCGAGCTCCTCAAGCTTGTGCTCCTTAGGTATGCCCTGACACGAATGCCGAAGTGCCCTTGGACCAAGGTGATCCATCGGTCCGGGCACGATCTGTAACAAACTTGGTTTCATTTGTTGCGATCTGGTACCGAAACGATCTTAGCTTGAAGTGACTTTAGTTCGGGGTACCAGCTTACCCGAGCTCACTTTGTAGCGAGCTGATTTATGCTAAGTTGTCACTCGTGTTGAGTCACGTCCACGTGCCGATCTGATCATGTCGATTTGTCGCTTATGCAGGGTCACGTCCACATGTCTCCCTGTCACGAGGTCGAGCCAAATTCTCCTCCATCAATTGCCCCCCACTCCTCGAGCTAGGAGTCTTGACCTCGTTTGGGGACGATGTGCTTTGCTTGTACCTCTTTCGCCAATGTGAGCCGGCTAGTAGTGCTTCATACTCTGCTTCGTTATTAGATGTCGCGAACTCGAACCGAAGAGTGTACTACAGTTTCACCCCGCTTGGTCCGTGTAGAACAGCGCTTGCTCTGCTTCCTTGTTGATTGGACGAGCCATCTACATGGAGGATCCAGGACTCCTCATCCCAAGTTGGCCTTGCTTCAACCGGGACTGGTGTCATACTAGTTAAAGCCGCCTCTTTGTGTTTGAGCTCCGTCAGTTCGGGGGCTGCGGTGGTGAAGGTACATTCTGCTACAAAGTCGGCTAAGGCTTGGGCCTTAATCGCCGTCCGAGGCTCATACTGGAGGTCGTATTCGTTGAGTTCGATGGCCCACTTCATCAATCTGTCAAATACCTCAAACTTGAGTAAGACTTGCCTCTGAGGTTTGTTTGTGAGGACTACGACAGTGTGGGCTTGAAAATACGGGCAAAGTTTCCGAGCCGCCGTGGCCAGTGCGTTTGCCAGCTTCTCGATCTCCGGGTCCCCAGTTTCTGCTTCCTGCAAAACTTTACTCACATAGTAGATAGGTCGCTGGACCCGATCTACTTCTTTTATCAGTACCGAGTTGACCACCTCATCACTTGTAGAGAAGTACAACTTTAAAAATCGCCCTCCTCGGGTCGGGTCAGAATCGGGACACTAACTAAGTATTTCTTTAGCTCGTCGAAGGTGAGCTGACACTCTTTATTCCATTCGAAGCCTTTACTTTTCTTGATTGCCTTAAAAAAGGGCAGGTAGCGATTTGCCGACTTGGACATGAAGCGGCTTAAGGCAGCCATGCGGCCATTTAGCCTTTGAACCTCTTTCAACTTGCGAGGTAGCTTCATTTATAGGATAGCCTTGATTTTTTCGAGATTTGATTCAATGCCACACTGGTTAACTATGTAACCTAGGAATTTGCTCGAGGTGACACCAAAGACACACTTACTAGGGCTTAACTTCATACTATACTTGTGCAGAAGTTCAAAAACACATTGCAAGTCACTTATTAAACAGTCTGAAAATTGGGTTTTGGTGACCATGTCGTCTACATAGCATTCAACCTTATCGCCGATCAACGGATCAAAAAGTTTGTTGACAAGTCTTTGAAAGGTTGCCCCGACATTTTTTAGCCCGAAGGGCATAACCTTGTAACAGTACAGTCCTAGCTCGATTATGAATGTTGTTTTTTCTTCGTCGGCGAGGTCCATCTTGATCTGGTTATAGCCTAAGTATCGTCCAGAAAACTCAGCAACTTGTGCCTTGAGGTCGCGTCCACCAGACGATCGATCTTAGAGAGAGGGAAACAATCCTTCGGGCAAGCCCGATTCAGGTCGGTGTAATCGATGCGCATGCGCCATTTACCGTTGGCCTTTTTTACTAGAATGGGGTTAGCCACCTAGCTCGGGTAGTGGACCACCCTGATGAAATCGGCTGTGAGGAGTTTCCCGACCTCCTCATCAACTTACTTCCAGCGCTCTGGGGCTAGGTTGCGTTTTTTTTTTGTCTAGCTGCCCTAACTAAAGTATTAGTGTTCAACCTGTGAGTTATAACCTTAGCATCTATACAAGGCATTTTTGTCGCGGACCAAGCAAACACATTTAGATTCTTAAGTAAAAAACTTACCAGTCGAGAGCGGAGAGGCTCTTCGATCGCGGCTCTGATCTGGAAATTTTTGGTTGGATCTTCTGTCGAGGTCGAGATGTGGATCATCCCTTCGGTTGGCATAGCTCGCTCCTCGAAGTACTCCATGGGTCGCTCTGACTCGAAGTCATTTTCCAGCTTGGCTTTCCCTTTGAGAGCGGCAACATAACACTTCCGGGACTCGAGCTAGTTGCCCCGAGCTACCCCTACCCCGAAGTCCGTGGGGAACTTCATGGCTAGGTAGTAAGTAGATACCACCACGCGAAGCGCGTGAGTGACGGGTCGTCCCACAGTGGCATTGTACGAGAAAGGCATTGCAACTACTAGGAAGGCATGCTCAAACCTCATGATGTTGGGCCACGTACCAACCTCCACGGGTAAAGAAATTCGCCTAAGAGGTCTGACTTCTTCTTCGCTGAAGCCGACTAAGGGAGTACTTGCGGGCTGGAGGTCACTTTCCCGAAGCTGTAGCTTGTCAAAGGTGCCTTTGAACAGGATATCGGTCAAACTCCCTGAATCTACCAGGATATGCCTGACTTCGAAGTCGTTGATCTTTATTCTTATGACCAGTTCATCGTCGTGGGGGTACTGAATCCCGTGCGCGTCATCCTCGGTGAAGAATATAGGGTCCTTAGGCCTCGACTGCTTTGGAGGGTTCTGCTCTTCGCGTTCTAGCTCACGAACTGAAGTATTTCCTGCTACTGCAGAACAACCCGCGACAACCGACCCGCCGGTGATCGTATTGATTATCCCGCAAACTAGTCTTTCTTTAAGCAGTTGTCTCTGTTCACTCGGCCTATTGCTAGATTCGGGAGCATCTTTTTTTTGCTCCCCTCGCTGATCTGTCTGGCCTTTATTATTTTTCTGTACAAAGTTTCTCAGGTACCCGCGATGGATGAGCTCTTCAATCTCGTCGCGGAGGTTTTTACAGTTTTTGGTGTTATGACTGTGGTCTCGGTGAAAATGACAATATACATTTTTATTTCTATGGGTCGGGTCGGGTCACTTCTCAACCAGGGTGGCCACTTTACAAAGGAAGCATCCTTGATTGCCATGAGAATTTCCCCTCGCTTTGCGTTGAGGGGTGTGAAGCTTGTTCTTTCAACCAGGGGAGATCGGGGATGAAAATCTGACATGTTCCCTCCCCTGGTGGGGGACTTGCTTTTCTTTCTCTTGCCGCCACCATTGTTCAAGTTGTGGTCCTCCCTCTTTCTTTTTTTTTGCTAGGGCTTCAGTCTATTTGTTCATCTCTTCCTCGGTCCCGATGAACTGATCGACGAGCTTCAGGAATTCTGTGATGTCTTTGGGTTTGTTTGCCACCACATGCCACTTGAATTCTCGGTGATTGATCCACTTGAATTATCGGCTACTATGGACTGGAATGTCTTGCCCGGAGTCCTCAGTTAAGACCTCAAACCGGTTTCTTGCGAGAGTGCCTTCAGGGCGTGAAGGTCGAGGTGGACTAATTATGGTGGGCCGATTATCTCTCGACTTGCTTACTTGTTGAGAAATGGGAGGGACTTGTCTTTCTCTCCTGCCATGAGATGAGACCAGGGAGGTCTCTCCCCGACCAGGATGATTGCTTTGGTGGCAAGGCTTGCTCGGGGTGATTGGACATTGAGGTGTGGTAGGTTACTGGTTCTGCTGCAGTGGTGGGAACTGTTGTTGGTACATGTTGTGCAGAACTTGTTGTTGGTACTGTTGGAACTGCTGGACTTGCTGCATTTGGGCTTGAATAGCCCGTACATAGTATATTAGGTCACTTAGTTGGCTTTGTCCTACTCTAGGGGGAACTTCAGCGGTGGGAACTGCTGTTGGTACATGTTGTGCAGAACTTGTTGTTGGTACTGTTGGAACTGTTGGACTTGTTGCATTTGGGCTTGAATAGCCCGTACGTAGTATATTAGGTCGCTTAGTTGGCTTTGTCCTACTCTAGGGGGAACTATGGAGGTTCAACAGAGGTTGCACCCACTACAGGGGGAAGTGGGGCATTCACAGGCTCAATTGGTTGAGGTACAGCAAGTACTGGGATCCCACCCAAGGGGAGCGGTATGGTGAACTGGCCTATACAGACAGTTGGGAATTGAGGTTGCCCCCCAGAGACGTTTGCTTCTCTGTGCTGTCCGGCATTGCTGGAAGAAGCCATGGGTTTGGTTTTGAGTTTCTAGGTTTTTGGAATGGAGATAAAAAGGCTTTTAGTAACAATTCCCCACAGACGGCGCCAATTGATGTGGCGTAATCCAGCTACTCCCTATTGGATCTGACCTGGCTACCAGCAACGATGAGGACTGGGTTCCTGAAAGAAATGAGTCAGAGATCCCGAGGTGGCTCACCCAGCGATGATACTCCGATGGCTAAGTTAGAGCACAATGATAGTAGAGAGCTTGAAGATGATAATAGTGAGAGAGCTAGAGAGTGAAGATTACACACACAACAATAATAATAGAGCGTACCCCGTCCCTGGGGAGGGGGGGGGGAGTCTTTATATATAGGGGTCCATGCGGGTTGGTGGAATAGTTACCGGATCCCAGTTGTGACGGGACTTGCTTGCGTGTTAGGTGGGCGAAATGCCGTCAAACAGTAATACTGTCCCATTCCATCAAACAGTAATACTGTCACACACCGTCAAACGGTAATCTATCACACGCCGTCAAACGGTAATATTGTCCCTTCCTGTTAGAACCAGGGAGTTGGTGAACTAATGTGACCGTTATGAGGTACGGCCCTGTAGGATACAAAGTACTGTGGTGTGCTCCTTGAGGTTTCCATTTTGAGGTCTTAACGGTAGGCGAGTCGCCTGTAGGATATCGAGCTGTTCGATGGCGAGCTGACTGGTAGCGAGCTCCTCGAGCTTGTGCTCCTTAGGTTTGCCCTGACACAAATGCCAAAGTGCCCTTGGGCCGAGGTGATCCATCGGTCCGAGCACGATCTGTAACGAACTTGGTTTCGTTTGTCACGATCTGGTACCGAGACAATCTTAGCTCGAAATAACTTTAGTCCGATGTACCAGCTTACCCGAACTCGCTTTGTAGCGAGCTGATTTATGCTGAGCCATCATTCGTGTTGAGTCACGTTCACGTGCCAATCTGATCACGTCGAATTATCGCTTATGTGAATCACGCTCACGTGTCTCCTTGTCATGAGTTCAGGCCAAATTCTCGTCCATTAATACCCATTTAAACCACGTTTAGAAAAACTAAAAAATTAAGAAAAATGAGCTACGATACAAGGCGATTCTGCCCGCGTATCAGCCGAATTTTCTCCATAGTATGGTAAGCTGGTTTATGGCCGTAAAAATAAGGAGTAAGGACGGCCTGTTGCTCTTGTATTATTTTATTTTGACATTTATTTTTTAAAAAAACATGTATTTAATGTTAGGAATAAGAGGGAGAAGAAGTTGTTGGGATCCTTGGATCCTTTACTTTTTTGGAGTCCAAGTTCCAATCAGTTTTCGTCAAAGACAGAATCGAGAAACAAGGCAAAGGCAAATCCATGTGCAGAAAATACAATTAATAAAGCAAGGCAATACATCATACATGTGGCAGGTTCCACCTTCCATATAAGTATAACATAGATATATGCAAATTCAACTGCAGTCTCTATGTGCGCGAAGTCTAATCGTCAATACATCCAGCAACAACAATGTACCATTATATATTTGGATCTGATTCTTTTTTATCTTTAATTCGCCACCTACCATGTCCGTAAAATTTCAATTGACCATCACCCTCAAAATATCTTTAGGATTTCCTGCCAACAAAACATTTTATCATGAAATTGGGATTTTGGGAGGGTGTTGAAATGCATTTTATTTTATTGACAGGAGATCATGAGTCGTTTTCAGGCCCAATATAAGTATGACATTTTGAAACGGGATCTGCTTCTCACAGAATGCATATCATAGGAATTCACAGCCTCATCCCACCGTCTATTAAAAACATCTCCCGTCCATTATATTATTATTCATGGGAGATGTGTCCAATACATGGTGGGATAGGGCTGTGAGTTACATGTGAGGTGCGCTTCCAATTGGACATTTTCAAGTTTTAACATTTTATCAAAGCATTGAAAACATAAAGAACATTGAAAATATAGTTTATGTTAGAAAAAAAAAACCCTCAATAAATCATTAAAAAATGAAAATGACACTGAATATAAAACTTTTAGAGGTAAATTACATACAAAATACATACTTTAATAGTTTATGTTGAATGTGAATCGGGAATAATGGGTAAATATTGAAAATTGAAGAAACCAAAATCTATAAATATATCTTAATTCTTATAAAATCTATAAATATGTAATTTTTCAATAATCAACTTTTAACACTATTTCATAAAAATCCACTAAGAGACAAGATGTTTAAAATTTAAGATCTATATAACTATGACAAGTAATTGGAGCATAGTTAGTGGATTTATTATCAAAAGACCAATGCCCAAATTTTTTACTTGTAATTTCTATACCAATTATGTGATAATAGTTGGGGGAATTTAATGGCATTTGATAAAGTGGTATGTATTGGTTTATTGATATATATTAATACCAAGATTTTTAAAACTAAACCAGGCAACGAATTGGTCAGGGGTCTAGTTCCCGGGTCAAACAATCCAATCGTTGGAAAAGAACGGATGGCCCATTTTGACAAAAAATAAAAAATAATAATAAAAAATGACCAAAACCATTGGACGGTTCGAATAGTTTAACCGCCTGGATCATCGGTTTGTTGACCAAATCAATAGTTTTGGGTGAAATAACGATTCTGGGGTAAAACAAAACTGGTCACCTGACTGGTTCCTGGTTTTCCAGTTTGGCCGTCTGGTCTAGTCCGGTTTTGAAAACCATGATGAATATCATTAGTGTATCAGTTGATACTAGGCTGCAACTTGGGTTGGCCCAACCTGGGCCAAAAAATGTGGGCCTAACTTCAACTCATATTGGACTTGGGTTTAAGCCTCAAGTAGCTTGAACTTGCACCAAACAAATACGTACAAATATGCATTTTATTCATATAGAAAATACCTTTTTTTTAATGCATTCTACTCCTAAATTTGGCTACACAACCAAATAAAAGATGATTGTACAAAAATATTTTCGTAAGTTGTTCCCAAGGATTAAAATATTGAAACCAATACGCCTGATACGAGGTGTATCATACCGGTATCGGTAGGGGAAAATACGAGATACACCATGACCGATAATGTATCATATTAGTCGTGCATATCGGTCCGATACAGACTTGTATCACAGAGTATTGACTGATACACACCAATACATAGGCATATCGAACCCACATATCGCATAGAAAAGTGCTTCATAGAAAAAGGGTTTTAACGTGATTCAATCCCTGAAATCCAGATCGTGTAACGTCCAAGAGCACAAGGATCTTAACCATCAAGCCACCTTCCATTTTGTGATAATAAATGAAATAAATTATCTTTTATTAAAATAAATTCTTACATTTAATCTAAACAAATATTATTTCAATAACTCCAAGTACAAATTAACAAGAATAATATTCAAAATTATCATTTTATAAACCAATAAAATAAATAATTTATCAAATCCACATATATATAAATGATTTTTAATTTTATACAAATAAAAATATTATTAATAGACTAGTTATTTAATACTTAGAATTATTAATGTATACTTGATAAATTATTAATTAATATTTTAATTTTCATTAAATAACAATGTATTTATTATTACAAAGATAACAAATTGTTTACGAAATATTTGAGAATATAATATAAATTGAATCTATCAAATATACTAATCTACATTTAAATAAAAATAATTTTTTATTTAGAAAAAAAAACATAAAATAAAAATATTAATAATGTAATTATTTTAGTAATTAAAATTTATGAATTTTGATATGATATGCATCTTCAAAATTTCATTTACATTTTATATAAACACATTTATTATTTACAAAGTGAAAGTATTATTTATAGAACATTTGCAAATTAATTTTTAGTCAATTTTTTATTGATGTTAAAAATTGAAAATAGTAAATAAAAATAATTGATATAATAATTCAAATATAATGATTGCATATATTTTGTTCTTTGGATTTTAATGAAAATAAAAATTGATGCATTATCAATAAAATTGTATAATATCTATGCACCCCATTATATCAATAGTAATATATTTCTTCAAATATACCATTAAAATATATAATTCCTATGTATTTATACATTATTTATAGTTATTTTGACATTAAACTTGAAGTTATCAATACAATTATTGAATTTATATGCATTTCCTTAGCGTATCTAAGCATTTTTCATATTTTTCTGTCTGTATTCATGCATTTTCTCAAATGTATTTGTATCTATATCCAAATTGTTCGATACGATACCCAATACCGATACTTTAATCCTTAGCTATTTCAAACTTTAAACCTGCCTGAATATGACCCAACCCAACCTAAATCTAAGCCTGGTAAATTGAAGCCTCATTTAAGATTGGGCCAGGCCCAAGACAAAGGTTGGAATTTTAGGATTAGGCCAGAGTTGAACTTCGACCTGCAAGTTGCCTTTTTTTTTTGTGGAAGTTGCCTAGTTGATACCCTGAAAAGGTTAGCGTTTTTTTTTTTTTTTTTTTTTTCCTTCAGTCAGTGGGGAAGGGTTGATCAACCGAAAACTAATACGTACAGATACTTGGTGTGAAATAGACATTTAGGTAAAGAGAATTTAATGTTAAAAAAATAATGTCAACGAATGTGTACGGTCACAAAAGATTTATTAATAATATGAATATGCATATATAATTATGTGGTGACAATGGTGAAGGTCCTGAAAGATGGCCTTTAACCAACAAAGACTATATACAACCAAATATCAAAGGGACAAACCAAAAAGAGTGCCGTTTAATAGTAGTAGGAGAGGAAATTTGGAGATGATCAGACTTCTGCCATGGAAGGATCAATGATGATTTCTGATTACAAGGTTAAAAATATTGGTATCTCATATTACATGTATTAAGATATGCTTTTAATACACATGGACACAATGGAAAGATATAAATACATTTGAATGCATTAGGAAAATTTTCATGAATCTCACAAATACATTAATAATATTAAATTTTCGGTTTAAGTCTTATTTATAGGATATAAACACATAAAAATGCATATTTTCATGGTTTATATGAAGAAAAATATTACAACAATATAGTGGGACAAATATATATAAATACAATTTTATTGATAATGCATCATTCAACTGTCCAATATACATACTATATAGTGTTTTTATACAAATTACTACGTGTTACAAGCAGTTTTAGCAAGTGAGTCTGCCACCATGTTTCCTTATTTTAAGACACGGACAAAATGAACATGCATTGAAAGAAGCTCCTGACTAACCTGGCCCAGCCAGTGAAGAGCATGCCAAGAAGCTCTAACCTTATCACTCAGGATATTAATTTGGTCTACCACTTTATTGTTATCTATATATAATAGAAAGATGAAAGAGGGGGAGGTAAAGGGTCCTCTCATCACATAGCTTACACATACCTCCTCTCATTTCTCACACATGCATATTTATTTTTAAATTAAATCATTAGAAATACAATAAGTCAAAATTAAAATCCTCATGGATCTTCATTGTATCTCATAAAATCCATACTCTCTAGTCTCTAATAAAACCATTCTTAAACCTCTCTCTTTCTCTCTCCATCCACCTTAGTATTCAATGTTTGTAACATCTCCCCTCCCTATTAAATCCCTTTTTTCCTCTTAAATATTTTTTAATCCCGTTTGACTCTATCTAATAAAATAGAGGTATAAATTAAATGCATTGGGTTAGGTTAAAGGCCAACTCTAAATATAAACCCTATCCTTTTTTTTTTGTGGTTGAAATATAAACCTTAGATTGGACCCAAACTAATGTCAAAACCCAAATTTGCCCATCCAATACATGGAGTCAGTCAATCTTCTTCTATAAAAGTCTAAAGAAATCATTGTTCCCTTCCATGGGTTATCAGATTTTTCTCTCTTTTTACTAATTTAATGTAGATTTGTTTCATGGATTGTTCTACTTCAATAATAAAATGGAGTAAGTATGAAAGCACTTAATGTGAGCCTTTGGTTATATTCGTCAGTCCAATTTAAATTTGTTTTTTTTTAACTTAGTTATTGATCTCAATATCTCATGGTAAGCATATTTTTTTAGCTTTATGGGGTTACACAATAGGGAGTTGCTCATCCTCCAAGCCCTGATGGCAATGGGATTTGATCCCATGTCTCCACTACCACTAGCCAAAAAACCTACCAATTGAGCCAACATCAGTTAGTTCTCATGTTAAGCAATGGATTTATGTACTCTTCATAAAATACAACTTAATATAAAAGTTATATAAAAGGAAATAAAGTTGAAGTACAATAACTAAAAAAGAAAAATAATTTCTTCTACTATCTTATAAGTAAAAATATATAAAATATTTGATGAATCACTGTCACTTCATTCTTTTCATTAAAAAATACATTTTTGAACAGCAATCCGTACCTCTAGTTTATTGTAAATCAAAAGACTAATTAACAGTTTACAGAAATATATAATAATCTTGATTTAAAAATATTAGATCCAAAGACCAAGGTTCGAATATTGTACCCTATCGTATAATACATGTCAATTTTCAAGAGTAGGCGTACATGAAATACTAATTAGGGAGTATTTAGACATTTGAACCTTGATACCATTAAGGAGTATTGGTTTTCTGGAATAGGCAATATGTTGAACACCAAGAATTAAGGGGGTTATCTGTACTTTGAGTCTTGATAAGATCCATTAGAATTCTGGTTACTAAAATAATTATTTTATTTTTTAAGTTACTAAAAAATACATTTACTTTTTGACGTAAATATGGATTAATAATGTATATCATTCATTTCATTAAGTGGTGTTTGGCATCAATGTCATTGTTTCAGAAAACAGCTCCATATCTACCATCTGCACGTCAGAAAAAAAAAAAATGCACCAAGAAACACAGCCTTGTTTGGAACCGTTGTTACAGAAAACTGCCACGCCTTAAAGTTCAGAAAAGCGTGGTTCAAGAAAACATTAAATCTGGCATTTTCTCATTTTCTTAACCGTTGCTGCCAACAGTACCATGACGTGGCATTAATATATCATAATGTAAACCATTAGATATGTGGACCAATGCTGAAAACAATTATGGAGCATTCATACCAAATAAAACCTGTGCCTTTCCCCAGAAAACATCCTGTGGCAGCATTGATGCCAAACAAAAAAAAAAGAAGCTGTTTTCTTAGAAAATGATGCAATAGATACAGCACCGTTTTCTCAGAAAATGGCTTTGAAGCAATGCATCAATGGCAAACACTTAAGGCTCTGTTTGGTCTATGGAATGGGGATGAAAAAAAAGGAAATATTTCGAAAATATTCTCTTTTCTCTCATTTGTTTTGAGGGAAAGAGAGGGATGGAATGAGAAGTGTGGGATGTCAGATCCCAAAATCATGGATTTGGAGTCGCACCAAAACCATGCAACCCCGGTGGAAAATTTTGAGAAAACACTGTTACAACTGAAAGAAGTCAAAGAACCACTGTCTTCCTCTTATCTCTTCTCTCTCACCTTCTTCCCGTCTTCACCAGATCTGCGGCAAACCAGGTAGCAGCGAAGCAAACCAAGTAGCGGTGACACACAGGCGAAGATCTACCGCTGCTACAACTTGCAGCAGCAGTGACGAAACAGAGGGAGAGAAAAAATGAAGGAAGAAGGGAAGAAGAAGGAGAAGAGAGAAGAAGATCAGGGAGAAAGAGCAGGAGAGGAAAGCTGGAGATGGGTTCAGACCTGCCGCTTCTCTTCCTACTCTCCGCTCTGTTCGGTCAAGAGGAGGACAAAGGTGATCCTTTTTACATTTTCCCATCCTATCTCATCCCAATAAAACCAAATAATGGAAACTTAATTTTTTACACTTTCCCATCCCATCCCATCTTTTCCCATCCCACCCAAATCTTCTCACAAACCAAACAGAGCCTAATATCTACAAAATAATGGTTTTAAAGAAAACCTATTTATATAATACTGGTTCACCATTTTTTTTGAATTTTTGGTTGAACATTCGTATATAATACTAATTATTTGAATTACATGTAGCCCCAAGTACAATTAACTTATTTTGTTTTAAGCAATTGTATAGCATTGAAGGATGGACTAATGATGAGTGGTCATGCTTCTACTGGGAAAGACCTGGACTGGATTAAGATTGCTAAAACATAGGAGTTGAATTTTTTATAGACCGTATTTAATAAGGCAATAATATTTGATACTATTAAACTTTGCTGACAACTAGCAAGTATTTGCAATGGATCTGTTGCATAATTTTACCTAAAACCATTACTACATGAAGAAAGCCATATCTTTTACACAATCAAGCTACAAGAGACAGATGTGGACCATCTATGAAGAAGCAAGAGGTCCCCATGTTTATGTTTTCTCGATCAATAGGACCTTATGGTTGTTTTCACAATAAATGAGTAAGAAAAAATAGGCAAATGCATGAATTGAATATACAAATGGAATGGACAGAAGGCCAACAACCAAAAGAAATCAGAACTGAGTTCAAGGCATCTAGAATCTCATCCCCCAGGCGACTGGAACCTGTGAAGAAGATACTGCTCTATTTGCTTCAATCATGGACTTGATGTAAAATTCGCCTGCCTTGTAGGAGGACCTGACCAAGGGACCCGAAGCCACATACTAGAATCCCTAATCCATATGCAAATATTTCTCAATGAACCTTTCCAACATATCTCCCATCAGGGCTTTCAACATGTTCATGATGATAATGTAACAAAGTAGTGATCCAAACATAGTTTATGCATCTTGTTTTCATAATCTTATCTGTTCTTCATTTTTGATTGATTGAAGAAAAACCAGATTAGAGTATAATATACTTAAAGAAGTAACAACAGGTAAAGAAGAAAAGGAGGAAACTAGGGAAATTTATTAGTCTCCTAAGATGCCTACATAACACCTACAACTGATAAACCAAACAGCATTCTGTTGTAAAGGACAACAAGATGCAAAAAAAGTTTTAATACACAGTAGTCTGTGTCTTGACCATATTCTGAGTGCACATGTTGTGGTTCAGAATGCCTATGAACAGGCCTGAGCCAGAAGATCAATAAGTCCTACCATCTATTTGCATGCTTTCTATGTCAAAATAATCAAATATGTTATCTGATTTTCTGAACTAAAAATTGGACTAGGTGAGTCACATCAAGCAGCTGGTCCAGACACCTTGCATGTCTATCACATGTATGGTAAAGCCCTGCAAGATGGAGCATTATCTTGGTGGGATTCCACCCCCCGCCCCACTCCTTCAAATTATCAACCCAGCTAGACAAAATGGAAAAAATGCATTCGTATAACACAAGCGCAGTACAATTATGTAAACAGTGTTAGAAGTAATATTAAATACATAACATTAAAAAGCAAAGTGAGAATGCGCCAATAAGAACACCGCTTGTTTTGTTTGGAAGAGACATCCCAACACATTGTGACCCAGGAGAGAATACTATAGAAGCTACTGTAGATTGGAAAATAATGAATAACTAGTAAGAGCTTGATCCAAGAAAAGGACTAGCAAGACCATTGTCCACCCCATGATATTATTTCTGTTAAGTGTAGTTTAGGCATGCCATTAAACAAGAACATTGCCAAGAACCTATATGAGATACTCTATGGGATAATGATCAATCTTTTTTTGTTTTTCATTTTTTTGTCAGAATGAAATAATGATCCAGGACTCTGAGGTACCTGCATACCATGTGAGGGATGGGTGTGGTTAAGATCTGTCTCCAGTACCCTATTGAAAAACCACAGTAACCTCGCCTCAAAAGTGAATAGGATAATGATCAATGGAACAACTGATGTATTATAATTGATAATAATGTCTGATGTGCAGAGAAGAAACAGAAAAAAGATGATCTCTCCACGAGACAGCTGGTAGTTATATGGACTCTTCAAGTACAAGAAATGTCAGTTCTGCCCTTACAAAGTGGGACACAACTTAAGCAACACAGATAGAAGCAAAATATGAAAAGAAAGACCAAAGTATACCTGATTTAACGCCCATTAACAGGGAAATAAAATAATTTTTATCTCAAATTAGGCAGTGATGGTACTAGATAGGAATATAAATTATTACTATAAAGGTCGTTTACCCAATGTTGGTCCCAGCTACCCAGGATCTTGGGAGGGATAGACTGGGTATGGACCTAATTATATTATTGAATTTTTTTTAGTAACTTATTAATGAATGATTATTATAAAAGCTATTATTCTTAAAATTAATTCAGATGATTATGATGAACTAAAATTGTTAAAAGAACTTTATATTCTGAAAAATCCAGTTAAAATTGTTTATTTAAAGGCTTAGAATCAACAAAATCATATATCATTTCTTAATTTTGTGCAAATGTGTAGGAATTTCTTATGCCTTAAGATTAGTTCCAACTTATTTTAAAAAAGCTGGTAGTTTTTCCTTTACCTAAAATATTCGCAAATAACAAATTGGAATTTTTTCTGATATATCACAAAAGTTGAAATATCAGAAAAATACAAAGAGCTTTTTAAAATTTTTATTCTAGGAAGTTTTGTATTGGCCCTTGGTTAAAAAGGGAAATTTTGGACAAATTTTTACATGTTTTGAGCAAATAAGGGAAATGAGCTCTTGAATTTCAATTAAGCCACTTGCAATGCATTAGTTTCATACAAACACCTCAGATATTTGTGGTGTCAATGGATATGATGAGAGAGATGTTGCATTATTAATCAGATGGACATGTGGTTGAAAATGGAAAAGAAACTTGGGGGGTCTTCAGCAGACAACGACAAGAAAGAGAGGTAAGGCCAGTTGTTAATGTTCATTATATTAGGGGATTGAAGCTTAGCTCATTTAATCTTTATTTAGGATTGAATGCAACTCAATAAATCCCCTTCGTAGACAATATCAAAAATAGAGTCCCAGCAAGGATGCATTAAATATTAGATGGATAAATATGAAGAAAATAATATTAAGCAACAAATCAAGAAACAATACGAGTTGACTCAACAAGACTTATCCCTAGTTCCCAATATATGTGGTTTTACTGCATATATCCTGTTCTGCAATACCACTCTATCAAGGGCAATAACAAATTGTGAGTCTTCAAAACTTTTCCTATCTCAACCCATGTCCCTTTTCAGTTGGAGACACCATACATGTACTGGGTAATTCTCATCTAAGCACAACATACAAAATATAATGAAGATGGGAACATGATCAGTGTAAAAGTTTAACTGGCAATCAAGAACACCATATATAGTCACATAAGAGAGGAATATAGTGCTATATTAAATGTATTTCCTACTCGCAATCCCAATGAACATAACCTGATATGCATAGGATGGCAAATTCCATAATAGTTACCTAGCTTGTATTTCAGGTTTGCTTAAACATTTTAAAATTTGTCTTTCTTTTTATTTTTAATTTTAGGAGTTTTTCTTAAATTGATAATAGAATCCATCGTACTAGCCCATAGCTAATGGGTACCTGATAGAGTTAGGCATAGCTTAAAATATTATAACAAATGCGTCAAAATAAAGTAATTTTTCCTCAATTAAAAACAAAACTCATGATCAATTAATGTAAATTGCAAAATAGTTAAGGAATAAGGATAGCCGCAGAATAACTCATGAATAAGAAATTATCAGAATAAGGAGCTTATTGCATTTCAGGACAGAAAGGAATAAGGAATAAGGAGCTTACAGCATTTAAGCAAACAACATTGTGTATTCTTTTCATTCTCATGAGTATTCCAGGACAGAAAGGAATAAGGAGCTTATAGCATTTAAGCAAACAGCTATACTTTCTTTACACAAACAAAGTAATTGGAACAATCAATGGTAAAGATAGTTTAGGTTATTAAGCGTCCAGGGCAGAAAAGAATAAGGAATAAAGAGCTTATAGCATTCTGTATACTTTTCATTATCATGAGTATTCCAGGACAGAAAGGAATAAGGAGCTTAGAGCTTTAAGCAAACAGCTATACTTTCTTCAGACAAACAAAGAAGTAATTGGAACAATTAATCATAAAGATAATTTAGGTTATTAAGAGTCCACAGAAGCAAATAAAAAAGTTAAGAAATAAGGAGTGAAAGAATCAGATCATACCATGTCCATGCCAAGAGGTCGGTACTTCTCAAAAGCTTCAGGAGTTACATATTCAGACACTGGCATATGGTGCTTTGACGGTCTCATATACTGACCAAATGTCATGACATCAACCCCAGCAGCCCTCACCTTCTCCATTGTCCTCACAACTTGATCAGGTGACTACTGTCCACAGCCTAACAATATTGATGTCTTGGTAAGTGTACCAGCAGGTGCATAACTTTTGGCCATTTTTAAAACCTCAATAGACTGCTAAAAATTAGCAGTGGTCTCGCACTACACTCTGGGGCTCTTCAACTGTCTCAATATTGTGAGCAAAAACATTAATCCAGATTTTGCAACTTTCTCCACACAACTAGGATCACCTCGAAAGTCAGGAACTACATTGTAACCATAAAGAAGGATGAGGAGGGTTTCTGAAATTATAATTCTTATTCTTGTAAGCAGAAAACAGGGGTATTATTCAAGTAATGAATACATGTGGGGTAATTCTCAAAGTATATAAAGGATATCGGCAAACCCAAACTCGTTGAGACCTACCTGTGACATAAATGTGCTGCATATCAATAGAAAGGGCCTAGCGCCAAACTTTATCCAAATAAATTATCTTAAAAGCTGACTATAGAGATTATTTTTTTCCAGTATTTCTGTAGACCATGAGCCTCTAAAGTTGAGCATAGGAAACAGCTCAGAATCTTAGAATCACCAGATAAATTTAGGGATCTCTTGATGGAACCATCAAATGGTGAGCTAACATTTCACAAGTTTACCATGTGTCAGTCATGCTTGATAGACTATTGAGAACCACCAGCCCCCATGAAGCAATTGCTTCTTCCACATTAGAGGGTTCATTTGGGTCAGGTGGAGGAGGTGCAAGTGATGTCTTCACAATTACAAAACCTGATAAATAGCACTAACAATTAAAAATATCGGAGATTCCAAAGAAACCCAAAAAAAAAATCCATAAATTTCATATATAGAAAATGATAGATTTTGCATAAATATCATTAAGGATCACTAGACCACCAAAGTCTCTATTTCCTTTTAAGCTCAATGTTGATAGGAACAACCTTATCTACATTAGAGTCTGTTCTGGTAATAAACTAGAATCCAAGAGTTCATAAAAAAATCATATGTACCATGGTTTTTCAGATTTACATAACGTTAAAATACATGATCATTTAAGGAATAAATCTGTCTAACTGAATGACAAAGTAGGATTAAAAATGCACCCATGCATCTTTCTATGACTTTTAAAGCAAAACAGAAAGAAAATTGCATATAGTGTATCATAAATATATTAAAAGTTTAAGACAACGAAAAAGGAAGTATTCTGAAATGGCAATGGTTTAACAGCTCAATTTTACAATTACAATAAACAGGGTGGATTTAAATAGCTACGTTAAAATGCTTCTAAGGAGAACCAAGGAGAAAGATTAAATTGAAAAAAAAATTTAAAGGGCATGCATTAATTAATAAGAGGAATTGAATGATCCATCCAATATTCCAGAGTTCAAATATGGAAATCTCCATTGGGATAAACGTCCTGGCTCCCATTGAGAGATTTCCCCATGTCAGATAGTGTATCCCCAGCTGATGGTAATGGTGTTTTTGTGCAAGACCTCAAACTAGATATAGGAGTTCACTCTCAGGGTAATGCTGTTATGGGATTTTGATGCATATTTCTTACAGTTATTACATTGACCACTTCCATAGGTTTTGAGAAGACTTATTTCCTGACACAAGGGCATTGAAGGTTTTACCTTAGTTTGTTAGTTATCATCAATAAGTTTCTTTCTTTTACACCAACAATCAGAAATAAAGAAATTGAGGTTTTCAAGAGAAACTCGTGAATCAATGGTAAGAGATTCACATCACACCATCCGCCTAATCACAGGCAATGTGTCTAAGTAAACACACTGAGAGTAAGGGGCCGTTTGACAACAGCTGAAATTTCTGAACAGAATGGATTAGTACTTTGTCTTTTAGTGAAAAAGTTATTAAGGAGGCTTTGAACTCTTTAATGGCTGAAACTGAAGTTGGATTGATTATTATAAACTAAAATGTTAAATTATTAAATTATTAAATTATTTTATCCACTAAAAAACAAAGCAATAAGTCATTTAGTTCATCCATTATCAAAAGGCCCCAAAGCCTTGACAAAGGTCCCTAGGAAATATCCTAAGATAACAAGGTAAAGGGTAGGCTAAGATATTCAAGATAGCCGGCCTTATAAAAATGCCTTGGGTTTAATTTCCCTATCTGGATGCAATTATCAAAGTGACGGATTTGGAGTCTAAGCTACAAGAAATAGCGACTTCTATCTTGGCTTTAATTTCCTGGATTACATGATCAGCAGGGGAAAAGAGTCCCTAGATGGTAAATGGAGTCATTGTATTAGTGGTGAATATGCAATTCTTGTAATGCTGCTATGTGGTTTAGTTCTAATCAAAAGTTGGATTGCTAAATTTTCTCATTCTTTCTCATTTAATTCAAACGAGTAATAAATACCAAAACGAAAAATGAAACCAATGAAATAGCCTCCAACTTCATGAACAAAAAAGGGGAGTTCCCAAAATATTTTGTCAAAATAAGGAATAAAAGAACGAAAGCACAACTAGTCAAAAGTTTCTCTTTATCTACTGTTTCATAATCAAAGAACCGAACTTAAAAACAATGCAAATCAACTGAACTCCAAGCGGTACGATTTCATACACAAAAGTAGTTCAACAACGTAGGAGAATGTCACAGAGAAGTTGTAAAATTCTTTCAGAACTCAAAAGAAAATTAAAACATCTAGAGAAAAAACAAGTCAAAGGTACCTTTGTCTTCCCCTAATTATGACACTACGAAATTCTAAGTGCTTAAACGAAGTAGTTGTTAATGAACTCACCTGCAACCCGAGTGCAAGTGTCGCCGAGGATCATGATAGTGGTGGTGGCCGTTCCTGTGTCTCCACCAGACCAACACTCACCCAGATTAGGAAAGCGAGCTTCTTCGCAGACAGTGTGGAGCTTCAATTCCCTGAGCTTTTCTTGATCTTGGTGTACTTCGACCCGCCCGGTATCGATTCTTTCATCCATTCGGGCTTGGGGAGGGGATTCTTTTTCGTTCCGACCTCAACTGAGTACTCATCGTTCTCTCGAAGACGAATGAAGTCGGAGAGACGGGATTCTATCGCTAGACGTTCTCACAAGCCAGCAAACGTTTGTGGAAATTCGGGTTTGGGAGTTTGCACAGAAGAAGTAGATGAAAACGAAGATGACAGAGAACACGGATAGGCTATTGCTTCGAGCGGAAGGGGCAAAGAGGTTTGGTGGTGTTGGATTTGGGCAACGAGTTTGCACGATTCGAAGGATCGCACAAATCGACGCGAGTCGAGTATACATGATGGCTACGGTAGAATCTCCCTGTGCTACCGTACCGGCAAAACCTATGTCAGTCTCTACCAAATAAAGCAAAACCCTATTACATCTTTGACGTTAGTTACTATTTTTCTTACCGACGTCTACAATTTATTAAATTGTATGGTGGGTGGCGCTTCCCGACGTTCTAAAGAAAGGGGGTGAAAGAGTACATTTTCCTTGATTTGTATGGAACGTTATGGAGAAACGGGGTGAGAGATAATGGGTGAGAGATAATTTTTTTGGTAAGAAGAAGCTGATCCAGGCCGGGCTAAGTCTCCGGGGAGGTCATCGTTTCAGTTCGGGCATTCCTTCTTTTTTAACTTTGTTTTGATTTAACTAAGTCATGGGCTTCTCGTACAAAAGACATGTCGAGCATTCCGACTATCGGGCTGCTTCATGAGGAGGAAAAAGAAAAGGTGATCCTCAAGGAAGCACCTCGGGCATTGACTCCAAAGCCCACCGCACCGAATACTACCGAGGAGGTCCCAATGGTTGACTTGATCAGGGAAGATCAGCCGGAGAGGACCTCGCTTGAGACCGACGCGACCCAAACACCCGAGGCGTATCATCTACCAACCAGGGCCCCGACAACTGGTAGTTCGGTCGCGGAGTAAGCTCCCGAGGGGAGGCGGACCATCATAGACTTTCGGTCTGCCCTAATCAAGAGCAAGGAAGTCGCTGATCTTTGAGAAGCATGTCCTGACAAGCTCAGTGACAAAGTCATGCGCTACCTGGTAAGTTTCCAATCTTCTCGCCGTGCTATTCCCGATTTGTGTTCCATACTTAGCTCCTGCTTTCCTTGTAGGAAAACACCTTGAGTCACTCCTTGGTCAAGCAATTTGAAAGGCATCTAGCCAGGGCTGAATTTGCCTAGGCGGCGGTGAACAACTACCAGTCTCGGGTTGAACGGGTCATTTCCTTCACCGGTGAGCTGAAAAATGAGCTGATCTCTGAGTGGAACCGGATTGGTGAGGTGGAGCTTCACGTCGAGAAGCTCAAGTAGGAGCTACAAGAAAAGGATGCTGACTTCGCTGAACGTGAGGCAAAGCTCATCAACGAGGTCCGAGCTTGTAGGGTCCAAGTTGGCAAGGAGTTCAAAACTTCACCAGACTTATTGCAAGAGAGGGAGGAGCTCAGCACCGGCACCTTTCGCCAAGTCTTCAAGCTATGTTGTATGTTGGTGGGATTGGTGTACCCTCGGCTTGCACAAATGAAATGATGGATCGGGTTGATCTAGAGCCGGTAACGTGCCAAGCCTCGGCTTGCACAAATGAAATGATGGGACATATGTAATGTGCCAAGCATTTGAGCTCATGCCAAGGTGGATAATGACCCAAAGTGCCTATATGGCCAAATAGCTAGGCATATCGAACTGTCGGTGTCATCGCCATGTCGACACAACGGGCCTTTAGGATGAGAGCGACATCTCCTTTCAAATATAGTTTAGCCAATATGCTCCATATGTAGGTCGGTTCAACTAGGTCACCAAAGTGGGTGGTCTATTTTTTATAAAGCAAAATATTTAGAAGTTAAAGATGTTAAACTCCCAATCTCAAATGTAGTAATATCTCCTTAGGTTATTCATGTTCCAAGCATAGGGTAACTGCCTCCCCTCCAATGTCTCAACATCGTACATTCCTTCGCTAATCACACTAAGTACTTTGTAGGGACATTCCTAGTTTGGTCCTACATTCCCTACACTGGGCTCAGGTATCATAACTTTCCGGAGCACTAGGTTGCTAACCTGGAATTAGTGTTTCTTGACTCAGGCATTATAACAACGAGCTACTTGGTGTTGGTGGACTGTGGTCTAGATATAGGCCAAGTCTTGGACTTCTTCCACTAGGTCGAGGTTGGTCCGTAGCTCGTCGTAAGCCTCAAACCACAAGGTCAACACTTTGATTTTGATGGGGATAATAGCTTTCGTTCCATACGTTAGATTGAAGGGAGTCTCTCTAGTTACCATTTTGATTGTAGTTCAGTAGTTCGAAAAAACACTAGGCAGCTAGTCCACCCACAAACTCTTAGCTTGGAAAAAGTTGAGCTTTAAGTCCGCAGAGGATTGTCTTGTTCGTTATTTCAACCTACCCATTTTCTTGGGGATGAGCTACTAAGGTGAAATTCTGTTGGATACCCATCATAACACACCAATTCTGGAATTTGATATCCTCGAACTGCTTTCCGATGTCTGATTCCAATATTTTGGGGAGTCCAAATCTGTAAACAATGTTCCTCCAAAAAAAGTTTCGTACATTTCAAGCTATGATTGATACCAACGACTCAGCTTCCACCCACTTAGTGAAATAGTCAACCGCCATGACCAAGAACCTTCTCTGCTTGGTCATAGGTGGAAAAGGACCGAGGATGTCAATCCACCACAAAGTGAATGGCAACAGGCTGGTCAGGTACCTAAGGTTGATGACGGGTTAGTGTGGTATGTTAGCATGCCTCTAGCAGTTATCACACCTCCGAACGAGCTCAAATGCATCCACCTTCATTGTAGGCCAATAACATCCTTGCCTTAGCGTTTTATGGGCAAGCGCCCTCCCCCTAGGCTTCCTCCACTAAAACCCTCATGGATCTCACATTGCACATGGCTTCCTTCGATTGGACGCAAGCAATGCAGGTAGGGGAGAGTAAGTGAACTATAGTACAAATGCTCGCAAATGATGACGTAGTGAGTGATTGTCATTCTACCCTCTGCGTTGCATTTGGTCTATTGGTAGGGTTCTATGGCATAAGTAATTGACGAGCAAATCAATCCAGCTCAGCTCGGCAACCAGAATAGGAGTGACCTCTTTTACCACCCTCTTTGCACTAGGTCATGACAGGTCTACGACATAAACTGTTCTACTTGGGATTTTCATTGCTTTGGCTAGCTTTGAAAGTGCATCAGCCTTTGTGTTCTCAGACCTCGGAATTTGATGAATATACCAGGAGTGGAAGTTGGGAAGGAGCTCTCTCTCCATAGTCAAATAGACCGACATGGCAGGCTCCTAGGCCTCATATTGCCCATTCACTTGGTTCACTACCAATGACAGCCTAGCTATTAGTGCCTCATACTCAGCTTCATTGTTCGATGATTCAAACGCAAACAGAAGGGCGTACTCCAGCTTCATCTCGCTGAGCACATAGAGAATCAGCCCATCTCCGCTTTTGCATTGGTTGGATGAGCTGTCCACGTAGAGGATACAGAGCTCTTCTTCCTAGGTCGGGTCGGGCGCTACACTGGTAGATGCCTCTGAAGTGGTAGCAGGCTCAACCACTCCAAGGGTCGGCGTGATGAACGTGCACTCAGCAACAAAGTCAACTAGGACATGTGATTTGATTACTGGGCACGGCTTGAACTGGATGTTATTAGGGGTGATCATGGGCCAAGCTTTGCACTTATGATAAGGGATAAAGCTTAGGCTCAGGCTCGGCGTGATGAACGTGCACTCGACGGCAAAGTCAGTTAGGACTTGTGATTTGATTACTGGGTGCGACTCAAACCGGATGTCGTTAGGGGTGATCATGGATCGGGCCAGGCTTTGCACTTATGATAAGGACTAAAGCTTAGGCCCGGGCCCGGGCCGACCTGGGGTTCTAGGCCTGTAACATAAGCCCTAGCCCAAGTCTATACGGGCCCAGGCCAGGCCGGGCCTGATTTCGAGCCAATATCTTTTATATATAAAACATTATATATCTATAATATTTCATATTAAATGACATAGCATTCATATAAACTTTTCTTTTATATATTATATAATATAAAATATTACATACAATATAAATTATACATATGTTATAATATTTATATGTAAAATATATAATATAATGTAAAAGAACATGTATACATAAGTCTACATTATACCAAAAATGTGTAAGTTTAAATATATGTGGGCCAGGACAGGCCCGGGTCGGGCTTGAAGTATTAAGCCCAAGCCCAACCCTAAAATTTGTGGGCCTGATATGGGCCTAGGCTAGGCTGAAATGATCACCCCTAGATGTTGTATTTGCTTAGATCAATGTCCCACTTCGTCAGTCTTCCTGAGACTTCGATCTTCTAAAGAACGTATCTCAAAGGTTGACCGGTTAGGACTACAGCGGCATGGCTTGAAAGTATGGCCACAACTTTTGAGCTACCAATACCAAGAAGGAGGCCAGCTTTTCTATATTGAGGTAACTAGTCTCAACAGCATGCAAAAGTTTACTTATATAATAGATAGGTGGTTGTTGCACCCTGCCCACTTCTCGAATTAATACTGAGCTAAACACCTCATCAATTGCGGAGAGGTAAAGTTTTAGCTCATCTCCTAGTTCTGGTCTGGTCAATAGTGGAGGTGAATTTAGGTACCTTTTGAGCTCATTGAATGTGAACTGGCATTCCTCAATCCACTTGAAGTTTTCATTTTTCTTTATGGACTTAAAGAATGGGAGACACCACCTAACCAACTTAGACATAAACCGATTCAGGACGACTATCTAGCCTATCAACTATTGTACTTCTTTAATTGACCTAAGTGGTCTCATATCTAAGATAGCTTGGATTATATCTAGGTTGGTTTTGATGCCACATTGGTGCACTATGCAACTGAGGAATTTGCCCAACGTGACCAAGAAGACACACTTGTTTGGGTTGAGCTTCATGTTATATTTTCTTAAAATTTCGAAAACACAATTTAAATCGGAAACTAAAGTCATAGAAAGTTGTTTGGGTTGAGCTTCATGACCATGTTATCAACATATTATTTATGAGTCGCTAGAAAGTGCTCTAACATTTTTCAATTCAAAGGGCATTACTTTATAGCAGTATAAGCCTAATTTAGTTACAAAAGCTAGTTTTCCCTGGTCATCCGAGTCCATCAGGATCTGATTATAACCAAGGTAGGCATCAATGGAGCTCAACAACTTGTCCCCAAGGTTGCGTCTACCAGGCGGCCTATTATGGGGAGCGGGAAACTTTCCTTTAGGCATGCTTTGTTGAGGTCAGTGTGATCAATGCACATGCACCACTTGCCATTAGCTTTTTTCATGAGCAATAGGTTGGCAACCCAACTTGAGTACTAGACCTCTCTAACAAAATCTACTACAATAATCTTCCCAATCTCCTCGTCAACTATCCTCCACCTTTCAACGGCAAGATTCCTCTTCATCTACCTGATTGGTCTAATTAAAATGCCAAAATTCAGCCTATGAGTAATGATAGGGGGGTCTATGATGGGCATTTCTGCTGGCAACCAAGCAAAAATATTTAAATTACTAAGTAAAAAACTTACCAATTGTGACCACATGGGGTTTCTAAGGCAAGCTCTGATATGCACCATCTTCTCGAGCTCGGTGTCTGAGACCGGTACCAGGATGGTGTCCTCCATGGAGAGAGTGAGCTCATCGGTATTCTTCAAGGGCGGTTCTAGGTTGACGTTGTTTGCTAGCTTCCCTTTGCCCTTCAGTGCTGCTACATAGCACTTGCGTGATTCTAGTTGCTCACCTTGCACCACCACTACTCCGTAGCTCATCGAGAATTTCATTGACAAGTAGTAGGTCAACACTACTACCTAGAGTGCATGCAAGATAGGTTAACACAGATGACATTGTAAGGGGATAGAGTCACGACCACTAGAAAGTTATGCTCGAAGCGGACTAAGTTCGATTCTGAGCTTGCTGTGTCTAGCACTTTGATCCGGCCAAGGGGTCGTACCACATCTCCATTGAAACCGACCAGGGGACGTTGGCCAGCTACAAATCTTTCCTATCAAGTTGCATCTTCTCGAATGCGTCTAGAAATAAGAAGTCAATCGAGCTTTCGGAGTTGACCAAAACCCGCTTTACCTTGAAGTCAATGGTAATCATCTTGACAACGAGGGAGTTATCATGCAGATACTAGATTCCGCAAGCTTCGTCCTCGATAGAGTATATGACTTCCTCCACACGAGGGTGCTTCGGAAGGTTCTTATCATCGGGCTCGGGCTCCCAAACTGAGTTCTTCCCTCCCATAGTACTACAGCATACCACAATAGATCCTCCCGTGATCATGTTGATCACTCTACGAGTGGGCCGCTCTAGTGGTGGTGGGTTCCAAGGTGGTTGATCCCTGTTTTAGCCCCTTCTCGACTCTGGCACTTCTGGCTGGTCAGCGGGTTGGCTTTGGTTATCACGCTTGTGGAACTATTTGAAATAGCTTCGACGGATTAACTCTTCGATCTCATCCTTGAGGTTGCAATAGTTCTCAGTGTCATGGCCAATGTTGCGGTGGAAATGATAGTACTTGTTTGGGTTCTATTTGTGGGGTTACCTCTCATCCTAGGTGGCCACTTGACATACTCAACCATCTTATGTGCATTAGGATCTCCCCTCTCTTTGTGTTGAGCGCAATATAGCTCATGCTCTAGAAAGGGGTCCTCGAATGCTAGCATGACGACCTATTGCTTTGATGTGTGGACCTACTTCTTCTAGATGACTTGTTGTGTTTGCTTCGAGGGGACTTGCTTCACTTCGGTGACTTACTCTTCCACCTCTACTTGCTACTTCCCGCTTCTTCTTCTATTTGTTTCCTCTTCTCACTCAGCTCTAACTGGGATCTGAGTGCCTCCTCTCCTTTGGTGAACTAGTCAACCTGGTGGAGGAACTCCTCCATAGAATTGGAGGGTTCAACTCGACTTCCCAATGCAAGTTGGGGTGTTAGACGTTGTTGACCATTGTGGTGAGCTAAATAGCCAGGTCGAGGTTCGGAAGATGTTGGCGCTCCAAGTTAAACTACTTGATGTAGTATCGAAGTGTCTCATCTCATCATTGAACCTTGTTTAGGAGGCAGGTCGCCTACTTTGGATATCTTTTGTTGGTGGCGAAGTGGGTCGTGAACAAGTACGCAAACTGGTTCCAGCTTTTAATGAAGCCTGCAGCCAACCCAGAATACAACATCCAAGTTTTTTTTTTTCAATAAACGGAAGCCATACCAAACATCCCCCGCATCGAAAGCCATGATTTTACTATTTTAGCCTAAGGCTATGCCCTCGGGCATAGCGAATTTTACCTCGAAATCTGTTACCCACAAGACAATATGGTTGTACATTTGGAACATATGCCTATAAATGATATAAATGATGACATACAAGTGGGGGTGATCATTTTCCAATAGGGAAAACCTGTGCTGAATATGTATGTATGTTATTTTATGTTATACTTATATTTTATATAAAAATAATATAGTATGACACCTATAATAGTATATAATATATAAAATAAACTTATACACATATTATACAATATATTATTTTATATATTTGATGTTTTGTAAATGAAAATCTAGGCCTTAAACCTATCTTGGGGTTATGTTTCAGGTAGAGTTGTAAAATGGGCCATATTAGGCCAACACGGCACGGACCACAGGTGGCCCGCACTGTGCCTCCCTCCTTTGGGATATTTTAGGGGGTTGGCCCGGCACAGTCCACGGCTCGAATCCACGCGGACCCATGTCATGCTATAGGTTTAGGTCGGGCGAGCTGTAGGCCATGTTGTGGGCTTGGACCTGGGCCAAACTGGGCCAAAATGGCCAAAACTTTTTTTTTTTGTTGCTTTTTTGAGATTTTGATTTTTTTAATTTTTTTATAAGTAAAACTAAAATACATTGAAAATATAAAAAAAATCTAACAAAGAAATAAATAAAATACTTACCAAAATACAAATTGGAAAAAATGAGTTTTATTTTATTTAAAATATAAAAAAATTACAAATTGAAAATAAAAAATTATATCGTTGAAAAAATAACAAATGATTTAAGTAAAATTTAAAAAACTACTCCATCTCCTTGACTTCAAGTCTTTAATCGTTTGCTTCATCAGGTGTAGTAGTGTCATGCCCTTCCTTGTCTTATAATTTATCCTCAACATCCAGCAAATCTTTAAAGTAGATGTCTTTTTCTTATTTCTCATTAAGAGCAAATGTTTGCCCAAGGGGCTCGTACCACCCTTGCTACATAACCTAAATTCAATCCTATATATTTGTTAAATGGCTGTTTTTCCCTTTTTCTCAACTTCCTCTATTTTAAATACTTTCTAAATCGGATTAGTGAACTTAATGTTGGGGAATTGGTTTCGGGAGGAAGAATTGGCCACTTTTTAATTCTAAAAAGAATAAAATTAATTGAATTGCACTTACCCAACTGGATGGCTAGATTACCGGTTTAGAACCTCAACTTAATTTCAATAGTTGAAGGCTCAAAGGCCAAAGCCTCCTAAATTGCTAAGTGTATGACACTGTGACAGTATGAGATGAGAGACTTGGAGAGCATGAGATAATGGGAATGAAGAATTGAGAAGAGAATTCAGAATTGCTGAATTTGATGGAGGATAGGGGCTATTTATAAGAATTGAAAATAATTCAATTGCTCAAAATACCCCAAAAACTAACTATTTTTTTAATTGTTGAAAGGGGTATTTTGGTCATTATAAAGTCATTTATCACTTTACCCAAATGCCCCCAAAGTCCCAACCTACAAACTAGATGTTATCTTATAGGACATAGCTATTGGAGGGGCATTACCATCCCCCCCCGAAGCCAAAATACATAAATAGTTGTTAATTGAGGGGTATTTCTATAAAAAAAAAACCCTAAAAAAGCTAAAACTAGCCATTTGGGGGATTCCCCAAGGGCCACAATGGCTAGTTCCTCGGGAGGGCCGTGTTTGGCCCATTACGGGCCCATAGGTCATGCCGGGCTGGGCCAATGGAACTGTGCTAATACGTGGGTTGTGGGTGACATGGCACACAAAGTCATGCCATGCCGTATCCGCTATGAACCTGAAACCCCCAGCCAAACACAACCCATACGATTGTACCGTGCCTGGCATGGCCTATATGCCATCATCTCAGGCCACAGGCAGCCTGACCCGATTTATAACTCTAATTTCAAGATCGGAACTTGGGTTGAGTCGGTCTGAGGCCCATATTAAGAGCTCTTATTAAAGGTGCTAAGTAAAGCTACAGAAGATTGTTTTAGGGTGTGGGTTGCCCCAGATCCGAGCTCGCTCACTCGTATGGACCACTAAAATGTTGTTTAAAATCTCCAATGGCCTACCTATCATGCAATCCCATATGATGATGGGATAATAAATTTGGATCCTTTCAGACATTCGTAACTTTTGTTCCGTATGCTTTATTACGATTCACGAAATTAAGGTTTTAAAAACTGGATCGGACATGAAACTGTTTAGGGGACCGATTCTCGGTCAAACAGTCTGTCCGGTCCGAATGAATGATTCATTCTGATTTTTAAAAATAAAAATAATTAAAATGAAAAAACGGCCAACAAAACATTGTCAAATCAACGATTTGATTGCCTGAGTCAGCATGTCACTCATCAAATCAATAGTTTTTAACCCATAAAATGATTTTAGGGTGAAACGGAACAGATTACCTCACTGATTCTTGGGTCAACGGGTTAGACTATCTGGTTTGGACCAGTTTTCAAAACCATGCACCAAATTACAAAACAATCACAAGCTCACGGCTTTCAGCTCAAGTAACCAAAAAAATGATTTTTGGGTGTTGAATCTGTTGATATACGGCGTCGCTGAAAATTAATTTTGATTATTGGCTGGGGCTCCCTGTTGCATTAGTCCAAAAACTCCACCCTAAAGGCCAGAACTCTATGTGAGGGGCTCCCCATTGCATCAAGCGTCCCAGAGATGTTTTCGTAGATTAGCTTTTGTTTGGATAGCATTTCCATATTTTTAACAGAACAGTTCAAAGAAACACAACACAAAAAACAGACCGCACACAATCCAATTCAATTCTTTTCTAAAATAGAAAAAAAAAGTCCGCGCTCAAACACCAAATGGCAGAGTGTTGGCTGCCACGCCAAAACCTTGTGGATGGCTCTTCTTACAAAAAAATAAAATAAAATAAAAAAGAAAAGTGCTGGGGGAGTTGGGAGCATATTCTACCATCTTTTCGCAGGTAAAGGTGTAAATTGAGCCGGGTTGTTTGAAGTTTTATATATTTATACATAATATATTATATATTATATAAGTTATAATTATATAATAATATATAGTATATAATATACTAATAAAATAAATTATTATTTTCAATTTTATTTAATTATTGTATATATAAACAATTTATTTAATTAAAATTTTAACTTTTGTTCAATTTTTTAAATAAATAATTTTGACCCGGCCTGGCCCAAGACTTTGCCCACAGACCAATCCAACCCGTGGCATGACATAAGCCCACACGGGCTTACGCCATGGGCCATACTGGGCTGACTTCCAAGTTATTCCAGGGAAGCGGCACGGCCTGCACTCAGTATGGGCCACCCGCACACAGACCGTATTATACCTCTACGCGCAGGTAGCGACTAACCTCCAACTCTACGCCAAAACCTCATTTGCCACTCCGGTATCTGTTACCATAAGTACAACCATATCCACAGAGCACCACCACCATGTTTTGAAAACATAGTCCATGAATGATAAAGAGGTATTCCCAATACGCAATTTTCATAATCTCGTGGTTGGAGACGTGAAAACATTGCATCTCCCGGCATAAACTAGCAATCATAAATTAGTATTTAGTACGAGCACTACCCCACCACCAACATACGTATACCATATTATTGGTGGTCCCACTGTCCAATCACGCCACAAATCAGTTATGTAGAGCGACGGACACCAACACGGTGTCAACCATACATCAGAACATCTCCCCACCAATGACAAAGGGAGATGTTACCGTTGTAACGGTAGCAGATCCCTTCCACGACCACCATCCACTCCAAATAGAACCCGGATATGCTCCTCAGAGTGCTCTTGACCTTGTAGGCTTATAGTATGTTCTGACTGTACATTGAACAACATCTCCCATAATTACATTTATTATTTACCAAAGATATTTCCAATACACGAAGAGATGTAACTGTGAGATTTATGCTAGGAGTGTCCCAATTCTTCCAAACAGAGGTGCAATTAGGATTGACTAACACTTTACATTGTTTCAGGTAAAGTTGCATCCCTAACCCTAAACATTCATCATGACCATTTTCATTGCATCAATTTCATGTTACCCTCGTTTACCCAAAAAATCTCATGTTATCCTAAATTATAAATACACTCCCATTTCTACAACGACAATATCGCTCTGTTCATATTAACTTCATGTTAAATGTTCTTCACCTTATTGTCCTATTACAGATTTAGTTATTTATATTTCTTCAGGATTTACCATCCTAAATTTCCACCGTACGATCAATCGACTTTAAGCTACTCCACACGAGTTCTGACACATCATCCTATCAGAACACAGGACATTACACACGAAATTGCTATATCATACACATATCTATTCAACATTATATTCCTTGTGTTTTTTTCCCTAATTGTAGGCTTGTAGCTTAATCAAAAAAGGAAGAAAAACAAATCTGGTTCGACTTCGCCTCCCCAGATTCAAATTTTCATTATTTTTCGTCTTTTGCGCTCATTTTTTTTTTTTTCTGGTATTAAGAGGGGGGAAAAAAGAAGTTAACACAAGTTGGTAAACCTCCAATCAACCCTCACCTCCGCCGGGCCCACTAAGTGGTGATTTGGTTTCCGAAACGATACGATATGGCTGCTTACCATGAAAGCCGTCACCCGCTCCGAGACGCGTATGTCCTCCATGCGCAACTCCTGCAACCTCTGTACGTACTCTGGCACGTGCACCAGATCCCAGACCACTCCCACCCCACCGGGCTTCAGCACCCTCACCACCTCCCCTAAACCTTTCATCCTTTCTGCCGCTGCCGCAGCCGTCCGATGGCCAAACTCCTTCCCCACTGTATGCAAAAACACGGCCGACACCACCACGTCGAAGTAATTATCGGCGAAGGGCAACCGACGCGCGTCACCCTCCCTACACGTCACGTACTCCTGGACCCCTTCCATCCCCGCCGTCCGCAGGGTCGCCACCGCCGTCTTCCGGCGATCGAGGCCGACGACACGACCGGAACTGCCTTCCTTCTTCAGCTGTAGCGCCACTGCATTGAGGAGGATGCCACGACCGCATCCGACGTCTAGGGCTGTTTTGACCGTTGACCAATCGCTGACTACGTTGATCATGCGCTGGGCCATATCCCAGTGGAGGGATACGGACGAGTAGAAGATGTTGCCGGCGGCAAAAAATAAACAGACGGCGGAGAGAGCCGTAACGGAGCCGATGAAGCCGGCAATGAAGCGAGGTGCTCCAGCGGGAAGAGCAGGGAAGATGGATTGGAAGACCGAACAAACAGGATTGAAGTAGATTAGGAACAGCACGGAGAGAAAGGAGAAGACGATCGCATGGATTAAGAGGAAAACTAGTGTTTGCCATTCGTCCATGCCGTAGATCGTGTAGATCTGCGTCCAATCTCTCCCTGTTTTTCCCATTTTCAGAGGCAAAGTTCCGATTTTTCTAAACTATAAGTGGTCTCTGTCTTATTGAGCTTCAACCTGCGAAATTAGAACATATAAAACAAAAAGATGGTTCAGATTAAGTGAATGAAAGTGAAAAGCAGTTAATTCGGTAAATCTCCAATAGATTTTCAAGGAAAACAAATCTCGGCGAAAACTACGGCAAAGACTTACAGATAAATACATATTCTTCATCTGATCTTGTTTACTTACCGTGAGAAGCTCGAATGCTCGAAGCAGCTTCAGAACCATTACAGATCCATGAGTGAGATGGAGATTTTTGAAGGCTGGGCTGAGAGATCAGAATCACGCAATAACATTATTTCGGCGAGCGAGAGTCGGAAGAAAGCGAAAATTCATGTTGACTGTAGTTGCCAGCATTTTGAAACAGACCGTAGCGACGTAGCGTGGGAGAAACCGAAAAGGAGTCTGATCTCAGAGAACAGCTCAGGTCCAATACTATAACGCGCTTTCTTTCGTCAGGGTCCTCTGCTTCCTTTGAATTTTATAGAAGATACGCTGGCTTTCTCTTTGTTCTGCCAATCGCCATTAAAGTAATGGCGACAAGCTCGGATTTTGGAATTTGAGCATATAGGGGGCTTTTCTCGCTGGTTTCTATCTGAGCAATGGGCGGGTAGCGAGTAATGAGTGACGGCAGGATTGTCGGAGCCCATTTACGTTTCTTTTCTATCATATTTATATTACCTGTACGGGGTTAAAAAATCTAGTTCGGTAAATTCGTACCGGAGACCTGCTCAACAGGTAAATTTAGTTTCCAAGCGAGCGGAAACACGTTACGCTGACGTTGTCCAAGATAAGCCTCAAAATACAAAATTGAGGGAAGTGAACTGAAATGTGTTGCTATGAACTCTGAACGAGCCGTGCAGAATGCAAAACCTACTCATGAACAGTTTTAACTGTTGCGGATTTCATTATATTTCATGTCAACCTAAGGACAGCGCGAGAAAAATCTTTTATTTAGGTTAAGTTGTTGATGAATGGGAATATTTCGTTTTGTCGGTGCAGCGAAGAAAATTAATGCACGGGGTGTCTGTCCTTGGCAACCGGCTTGTCTTCGTTATCCATTGTCGTAGGATATCCAAGCAGTGGGACCCAGTACGCTACGAAGGGATGATGATGGTTGTGACTTTTTAAAAAGCAGTAACTCTGCTTCTGAAGTGTGGACGCTACCCCCAAGCTTTTTACTTTTCCGTCTCAGTCAGAATTATTGAAAGCCTCGTGGGAACTGGGAACAAAATCGCGAGTCAAATACACGTGGCATACTTGTAATTTCACAGATTTATGATGATGGATCCTCCTTTCTAGGTCCCACACTCCCACTCCCACCACCTTATCCGAGATCACACCATTCTCTTTAATAAAATAAAAAAACATGGTTTGATGGAGTCAGGTATCAAAGTTGGCCAAAAGGGTAGAAGAACAAGAGCTGTGTTTGGCAATTCACTAATCACTACTTTGTGCTTTAGGAAAGCATTTATAATGCACTGAACGGTCGGCTCCGGGCTCTAAGCATTACGAAGGACCTGGTGAGCTGGTAATCTGGAAGATTAGGAAATAAAATAAAAACGAGTCGTTTTCATTTTCTTACTAATACTCAGGAGTCAGTTCCCGGGAAACCTGGTGGTCGAATCCAGCCGTCAATTTGTTATTTGAAAATTGAAAATTAGATTTATGGATATTTTCCGAAAAGCCACTGATGTTTATTTATTTTCAGTGACAAAATTAACCTCAACTTTATTCCAAGAACTAGCAGTTACCAGAGTGTAGTGACACTCGCTTTCGTCAACACGTTCGTGAAACGGAAAAGACGTGTCCGCCCCTGTTGTATAATGGTGGTGGGAGAGTGGGGATGAGGGCTAGGATAGTAGGATGGTCCTGATAAGTGTCATCATCATGTGATTGTGGGTCCACGTTGCCTCTTGTTGGTAATATCTACATGTCTCTTTTAACAGGGGATACTTCTTTATTGATCTAGTTCACCCGTTATATGGGCCCATAATGTCAGTTGTTACAAACTAGATTGGAATTGGACCAGGAAGGCAGGAACACTAATCAATAAGAAAAATGTTGATTTTCTTCTAGAGAAGGGTATTTTCGTCAAGAATGATATTGTTCTTCTTCCGTCTAAAGTGGAGATATGGAACCAACCGTCAATCACGCCGGATCCACTACCTTTATGAAAGGAGGACCGGAAGACGCGATAATAAACCAAAAGCGACTAGTGAAGAGTGATATACTGTCTTACCCCCAAAAAAAAAAAATAATAATAATAATAATAAAAGTACTTACGTATTGACACATGGGAGGTTCTGGTTGGATTTTTGGGATTGTCTCGTTCCAGTGAAGGCAGACTCGAGCATGGTTTTTAAAACCGAACCGGTCAAAGGTCCGTTATCAGGTTCGACCCGAATGGTCAGCCCGTTTTGATAAAAAAAATTGAAAAACAGTCAAAACCATTCAAGCAATTAATCGGCTGACTCAGCGATTTATTTATCAAAATCAATGGTTTTAAAGAAAAAAATAGTTTTAAGAAAAAACAAAACCAATCAGGCAAACAATTCCCGATTTTTCCAGTCTGACCGTCGGTCCAATATGGTTTTGAAAACCATGGACGCGAGAGCTCATACCCTATAGCATGATGACCGCTTTATCCCACATCTGTTTTCAATTGAGTTTTAACCCTATTACTATTAAGGGGGGAGGGTGTAGCCTATTATTGTATGTTTTCGTTTTTGTGACATTCACTCTTTAAATTTATATATGCCTCGTTTGTTTTAACTTATTTGCTTAGTAAGCTTATTTGAGACAAAGATTTAAAAGTGTTGTAAAATTATAATCAATAACGTAGAATGAAATTTATCGGTCAACGTTTTTCAATCCTGAAGTGCAGCCTGTGTTACTTCTTACCTCCAACAAACAGTTGTTTGGGTAAATTCAATTTATGTTATGTGCGATGTAATTTATTTGGGTAAAGAGGCGGATGGAAGGGGGAGAGCGTTATGGACAGGTAGATAAACAATTCAACGTTTTAAATTTTTTATTTATAAAAATATTAAAAATTGTAATTTAAAGTAAAAAAAAAGGTTATTTTCTATGAAAATAACGGAGGTTGCATAGGTATTAAAAAGTTATAAAAAAAAAGATCATTTCAATAGGATATTAGAGTGTAAAATTATGATTTTTGAAAGTTTATATATATTTAGTATGCAACTTGCAACCTAGTTATCGGATCAAATAAATCAAGGGTCAAACCAATTAGGTCAAACAATTCTTAACCAAATCAATAATTTTTTACTATCTAACGAGTCTTAACTGATTTAAACACAAAATTTTGGCCGAATTACAATTCAAATGATTCAACCCACCGAGTGAACAACGGGTTAAAAACATCAAAACAACTTATTCATCCTCAAAAAAAAAATATCAATTAGTACCCTATTGACCAACTTACCACTCACAAGATATCAGCAAATGAACAGATCCATAATGGACCATGTACGTATATGTGTTCATGTGCACACGATCTAGGACACTTTAAAATGTCCATACCTTGCTTTATAAAATATCTTAAATCATTGAAATTCGTGCCTACTGAGAATTCAACCATTCAGTTTTGACCGTCCAAATCATGTACAAGAGATTTCCACTGATTTGGGCTATTTAAGTAAGCGCCAAAGTTTCTTAAAAACCTTCTCTGAATAGAATGATGTGCCACATGACCTAAGATAGCCATTGCCTCGTAAGATTACTAAATTAATCACATCCATCTAAATGATATAGCGTGCCTTTAAAGTGGTATAGCTGCCCAAACAAGGTACTAAATCAATCCAAAATCTAGGTCAAAGTGAGGCCTCCTAAGACTTATATATGATAGTACTGACCAACCTCGCACATGTCTTTCAACTCTGTTGAAGGTCTTGGTATTATGTATAGTCTTGCTTAATTTTTCTGGGCTCTGTTTCTTGAATTTTTATAGCTTTACGTTTGTATACGTGTGTGTGTGTTTTTTTTTCTTTTTTTTATTGTAATAGGGGCAGTGTTGAGTTTGTACTAGATTAGTGGGTGAAGTGGATTATGTCCTCCTTGTATTTTATATAACTTTTCAATGGTTAATAAAAATTTAAGATAGCCACCCCTCTCCGCCTGGAGCAAAGTTTAGCAACGTTTTAAAAAAATGATTTGGAACTTTTGGCCACCAGTTTTTGGGCTGACAGTTAGACCACCAGGTTTGAATGGATGACATGTTCTAACAAATAATTAAAAAATTAAAAAAGAAAGCAAAAACTGTTGAACAAGTCAACATTCAATTGCTTGAGTCAACAAATCATTGACCAATTTAATGGTCTTTAGCTAGAAATTGGGTTTGAAATAAAATAGAACCAGTTGTCTGAACAATTTTCAGGCCAAATGGTCCGACCATCCAAATCAACAGTGGTTAAAAAATATTAAAATTTAAGGTTAAAATATATATATATATATCCAGATCATTCATGTGACGATTTACCAAGATTTCAATGGATGTTGGGCATACGAATAATATATCAAATAAACCAAAAAACTCAAGGGTATCAAAGTGTTTTTTTCAAAATAACATATTCATCTCACCCATTCAAGTGATTTATCAAATTGAACCAATGATCTACTTTTGTCAAAGAAGTGTCCATAAATGAATCAATGGACCTAGGCCAAGTGGTAAGCCAAATCTCAAACACGGTATAAGACATATGCCATTAACCAAAATCATATTCCACTACCACTAGGCACTAGTCCCTTCCCCCCCTCTAAAACACCATTTTCCACCAGTAATTGATTTATTACTTTTTCTTTGTTTACCACAACCACAACCACTACCACCATCTTTATCACCCTCGTCTCCGTCACCACTACCACACCTATCAGTATCACCACCATGCCCATACTCCTGACACCATTGCATGTTTCATCTCCACATTTGCACGTATGCTTCTTCCTATTTCCACACTACCAGCTTTTAATTCTCATTTTTCACCCTTACCTAACCTGTCCTAATAATTCTCCTCTGCCACTTATTGCATTGCAGTTACTAGCCACGTCTCTTCCTCTCTCAGTTTTTCTTTCAAGAAACATAAGTATGGTGTGTGGGCCAGATTGATAATTTCATGCTGGGTTAATACTATCAAGGTGTTTGACATTGTAGAACAATGTAGTTTCAGTCACAGAAATATATGAGAGATTTAATGTCACACTCACACCCCTAAAGTAATGGGGTAGGTAAAAAAAGGTGACCCCAAATGCTCAACAGCCCAAAGTCTTCATGATGACTTAATGCATGGAGTTAATACCATTTTCCTTCCATAGTTTCAAATTCTGTGATGACCCAAATAAGTGTTGGATGTAGACTCGAAACGCTTGAGATGCTCTCTTTCCTCCAAACACAAAACAAATATGCTTTTTATGGGGTCATTTGATGAGAATTTGTAATTTAAAATAACAAATTAAAATTAAAAAAAAAAAGAAGGATTCTATTTCATAGATTTACGTAAAAGCCCAATTAAACCATATAGGAAAAGAAGGTTTTTCTTTTTCTTTTTGTCATATAAAAGCTTAATTAGTGGTTGTATATTAGAAGCCATGTGCAATGGAATCCTTTTGTTTCATACTTTGTGGTTGAAGACAACATGGCTTTCATACACTGCAACAATCCACTTACTATCACATAAACTTACATTACAAGTGTCTAAAATCAGATGGTTTACATCAGGAGGTATTACTATAAAAAAGACCCACTAAGCTGCCGACAGTAATGAAATCAGTCAAAGGAATATCATAAACGAGCAAGAATTTAATATCTTTCCGGACCAAACCATGCCAGACTTGGTATATAACCATCCATCAGATGGACCACCATGTGGGAAATCTCATAGAGACTCTGTCACTTTGATGGAATGTGATGAGTTCTATAAACGGGGGTCGTTTAGATTTTTTATGGGAGGACCCGACTCTCCAATTTTGGGCACAAAGCTGGAAGATGTGACTAACCTAATAGTCAAGTTCATTTGATGGCCCTTTAATATAGCTCATTGGTCAAGGATTCTTTTACTAGCTTCCCTAATTAAGGTGGGCTCTCTACTCCACCAAAATTTTACCTTCCCTAGATAAATCCTGAAAATAAGCGTTTAAAATTTATAATGTAAAAAAGAAAAAAATAATAATCCAAGTAGAAAACGACCTTATCCTCGGTGCTGCATTCCTTAAGAAGGGTCCATTCAATTTATGGCTCTCATCTAGTGGATTCTATTTTAGACTCAAAAATTAGATTAGCTTTACAATGCCATATGTTTTGGTATAGGCAATATATAGATAGCTTCGCTTTGTTTAGTTGCTAAGAAATTTTTTAAAAGTTACAGGTCCACGTAATGTAAAGGAGAATAGTCTGTGATGCCGTCGGAAAGTGCCTAAGTCTTTGGAAGATGATCTTATATGTCGTTGAGGTGATTCTTATCCTTTGAGATCACGTTAAATGTGCCTAAGTATTTAATAGTTAGAAGGTTGTATTTACTCTCATCAATTTGTAAAACGCAACTATATATTTAAGTGAATTTATAAAAAAAACCAAAAAATTGTAAGTTAGAATTGTTTGATTCATCAGAGGCGGAGTTAGGATTCTTTAGCGTAATAAGCATGGATATGGGGGTCAAAAGATAAAAAACATGAATAAGAGAGACAAAATATATACTATGGGGATTTTCAAAGCATAAGCCCCTCTGCCACCCCCTGGCTCCCCTCCTAGTAATTTCATTTTTTTTTTCTTATGGGTATAGTAATTTAAGTAGGTTTTTGAGGTAAGGATAAAGATTTTCTAGGCTGCATTGAGAAAAGTTCAAGTGTCATACACCCCGATATGCTTGAAGGGATGCATGGACACTTTAAATCATTTGCATGTATTTTCTTTAATTTTTTTCAAAAAATAAATAGGGGTAATGTGGGTCGTGCCGGGCTATTTTACGAGCCCATGAATGATATGATTTTTTAAGAAATTTTGAAAAAGTTAAATGAAAAACCCCCAACCCGGCATGATACAGGGGTTCGGACCAACCAATTGTGGTGGGCCGGCCGATTCATGAGCGGCCTGCAGCCTGGCCCACTTTACGAGTGCTGATCCCCTGAAAACAAACAAATTTCAAAACAACCTTTATTTAAAGTATTGACAACGACACCCGGTTAATACGATGTATAAAAAATTTGAACATTGTGGACAAGGTCTGTAAAAAAAAATAGAAAAGATTTTTCTGCTATATTTTAGGTCCCTTTCTTAACAGAACCTTATTGGGTATTTTAGAGATTTTGATTGGTAGATGCTAACTTAGGATAGACGAATTATTGTTCCATTATTGCTTAATGTTTGTTTACATCTGAAAGTAAGGTTTGTTTATACAAATTACAAAATGAACGGCCGGCCGGGGTCATGTCGTACGGTGTATTTATTTCTTTAATTAGCATAAACCACGAAAGCTGCATCTTGAATGTGGAAGTGCGTCTTTACTGTTTACTCGTTCAACAGAAATATTAATCAATTTCTTTCTCTACAAAAAGGGTGTTTATCTATATTAATTTATATGATCAAGAAATTATTAAATGATGCTTAGGGATACTAAATTAGTACTTTTAATACAAAAGTATTAAAAAAATATAAATAAGCCTTGTTAGATGCTCTTCATGATAAAGTTAGTTTTCCTTTCCCTTTAACCAAGAACTATACAAAAAATCAATACTGGAAACAATTTTGTTAGATGAACAAATATGAAATAAATTATTATTATTTTGAATTTTACTTACTCATCCAGTGTCCATTTGGTTCGATTTTTGGTTTGTTTGATTCAGATAAGAATTAAAAGAAAAATTAAAATCAATTGGAATGGGATTTTATGAAGAAGTACTATTCTACCAAAAATGGGAATGAATTCTAATTCTATTCAACCAAACAATTAAAATCAGAATGGTGTAATCCGATTTCAATTTTAAATACGTATTCTCATCAATTTAAGGGCCTTTAGACTCTTTGTTAACAAAGCATCGGTTCATAATTCCGGGGGCAGTTGTTTTATTGTTTTCCACTAGTTTAAGAAGGGCAGCCGGCGGTGACCTGGTGATGATCAAGGCTATCTATGACAAACCAGGGGATTTGACCATGAGGGCACATTGATACATCCCATAGAACTTGACCTAAATTAAATATTTATTTTAATAAATAATAAATGATCTACCCCTCTCATTTCTGGAATCTGAGGGAGACTCAATATCAATTGTCAAACCATACATGGATGACTTTAGATTGTTGACTTCCAAGCACTATATTCTTCCAACCAGAAAAAAAAATAAGAAATCAATGAAAGAGTTTAATTGCTTTCATGATTACTAGAAAAAGAAAAACACTTTTTGGCACGGTATATAGACAAAGAACACTGTTTGGATGATGGGTGTTTAAACAGCGAACAGCGAAGGATAGTCAACACAAAACCTATTTCACGAAGATATATATATCCAATGCGTACGTAGATTTTTTTCATTATCTTTTGTTTGCTTTGTAGTATTACATGTTGTGATTTGAGATCCGATAACATCTACTTGTCATCCATTTGTATTGATAAATTCATGGCACGGATGGTTGTTAAATTATAAGTGCGTAACCTTAATGCATGCTTAAGCAGGTTGAGCTATTTATCAACAATTATTATTATTTAGATCTGTTTGCTTTTTGCTAAGTTATTTGTCTGAGTAAATATTATTATTTGGGTAAGTTTTTTTCTGGGAAATACTTATCCAGTTAAGTGCATTTATTCATGTTCTTTTATTTTCCAAATAAAAATAGGAAATGACCATTTTAACCATAAAAAATCATTATATTCAAGTATTGAAAACTTTCCTTCCAAGTGAGAAAGTTATTTACCTACTTAAGAATAAATTTTCCCTACTCCCCACACCCCACATTAATCTGAAAAAAAGAACATGGAATTCTTGGTCAATGAAAACTAAAATCCCATTGACGAGATTTCCCCTCCTCAAAACAAAAATAGTGTCAATTGTCAAGAGAACAGTCAATTAATTTTTTATCGATTTCTGATAAAACTTTGTTATGACACAAAGCCATTCATATTCCAATGACAGACTTTGTTAATTTCCTACATGAGCATATTTGTCATCCTAAGACATCAGAGAACCTGCTTGAAAATTGAAATTATGTTTTGCCACCTCCTCTTTTACATTTTTTCCACTATCAGGATGTGTCTTCTCATTTCCAAACAATGTTCACTGCTATTTATTTTTGGAACGATCCAATTACCTATCTGGCTAGGCCATTTTTACGGGAGAAGCCCATCCCCCAACCCTAATCTCCACTATAACCAGTCAGAGACTTTGTAGGGGTGCAAATAAGAGGTGACAAATGGGTGAATTAGGTTGAATTGGGTGTGAATTGAACACCAACTCATCCATATTGAGACATTATAAATTCTTGGTAGTGGATTAAAACCCACTCATATTGACCCAGTTACCCACTATATCGACTCACTTATCCACCCGTATTGTCCCTCATAACCAAGTAGAAATACTTATTTACTTTTCCTTTTTATATATTTCTCTATCAAATGCCTCAATGGGCTGGGGTCAACCCACATATTCAAATAATCAAATCCAAGAGAACTAACATCCTTTTTCATGATTGCCACGTGGTTATATGGGTCGAGTCAGTCCATATGCCCCAAAATATATTTTAAGCTAAACACTTTGTTCTCATGTCTGCCACATGGCATAACAGGTCGGATCGGGTTCGACTATGATATGGAAAAGATATGCTATCTGAAAATTTTCTGACCAGTCAACTGGAATCATAAACATAGTAGCCAATCAGGTGTTATTTATCAAAATTCATGGTCAAAACTCTTCTCATTCCATATCTTTTCTGCATCATAAATTTTCTAATCTTAAATTCGATTCATCTGTACTTGGTTTGATAGAAAATAGGGGAGAAATAGAAAATTGAGAGCATGCTCTCAAAGGAATTTTGGGAAATAAGACAGGAATAAAATAAATGAATTTGCTCAATGAAAATTTTATTTTGTTTGATGGGTAACGATGAAATATTAGTTTAACACACCATATTTTAAGTTGTACTCCCTTTGGTTTAGATATCTATAATTCTGCTCTGCAGTTATCAGCATTTGTAGGATAAATTTAGGATGGGGAAAAAGAAGCATAAATACCGATGATTCCTATATGGTATTCCCATTTGGAATCCCATTCTCATCCAAACACCTCTCAGTAACGGGAAAGGATTCTAACAACCACGATTATAAGATGAATTCACTCCTGATGGAATCTGAAAGCTTGCACATGCAAATAATAAACCCATCAACAGAATGGGAGTCAATCATGGGGGAATCTACACCACCAGAGTGAGATATAAAAGCAGACAACTAGCATGGGAGCAGGGCCCATCAATCTGTGGAAGCACATATATTTCACTACAGATATGGAATCTCTTATCTTCTTACATTAGTGGGATTCCCCAATTATCTATATATTGATTAATGAATGGATAACTCAATCATGTTGACATGAAGTTAGCACATGTTCAAGCGGATTAGCTGAGACAAGCCAGACTGCCAGAGTTCAGGTCTTGTATGCAAATCATATTGCCTTCCCTTTAGACTTCAGAAGCCTCCCCATTAATCTGTTATTATATATATATATGCAAGAGCCTTTTATTATAGGTGGAGGGGACCCTTGATTGGTATTAGCACATGTATGGGCCTGAATGTCTAAAAATTCAGGGGCCCACTGGATTTGTCATATGTGGATATCGCCCATATCTACTCCTTGGGCTTCTATTATAAAATTACATATGAGAAAGGCTTTTTTAACTTATTATTTTAATAAATATATGGTAGAAGGCGGTCTGGAGGATTAATTCAGAGATTTCTTTACAACTTCTAACTAATTTGCCACATTGAATCAGGATTCGCTGTCAATAGAACCCACAACGTACAACTTGCTGCAACAATTCATGGGTATTGGACAGAAAAAAATAAATAAAAGAAGAAGGCGGCTTGGATTTGGGCCAATAATTAGAAACGTGCTCTGAAACCGGACCATCAGGTTCTAACATGGTGGGTTCTAGAGTTCTGGATCATTAACGACTTACAAGTACAAGAGTCCATCTCATAACAACTGGGTACAGAGGCTGCTGGCCCTATTGGTTGGCAATTTTTTGCATCCTCAAATATACTATATTCAATTAAGAAAATCCTACATGGCCCATGACAGCTGGGCCCATCCAACGCTATGATGTTGCGTCTACTCATAATACATAGAAGGTGGGGGAGATTCTTAATGCCTCGATAGTAAGTAGATTGATGGAGACATTCTCGGCATTTGTTTAGGCCATGAGGAGGGCCATATTTGGCTATCTATGTGTTAGTTATGTATGTAATGTATACATAAAAAGTTGGAACAGAGTGAGGTCCATCAAGAAGGATGTCATGTTGGATGACATTGTTTGTCGAAAACCTTACTAAAGAAGCTGCATGATGCATGTGAGGCTGAGGTCCCATGTATTCAATGATGTGTAGACTGCATAACTAATACCAGTTTTCTCAATGGACTTCAATTAATTAAGTTGAAATTAAGATGACTGAATCAGGTTAAAAACATTAGTATGACCCATGTGTGGATACCAAAGTGATAATAACAGTAGTTCAGAACCTATGAATCTTCCAACTGGTAACTTGTTTGCCCAAAGAAACCGACATTCTCTCTTTCCATCTATTAATAGAACAAATTTCTACACAAATTCTCTTGCCACGTTTCAAATAATAGATTGTATACATAATTCCTCCAAGTGGTAAAAAGTATGGATTGTTCTAAGGCCCCGTTCGCTTTTCCTGGGAAATACTTACCCAAGTAAGTGCATTTATTCATGTTCTTTTATTTCTCAGGTAAATAAGACAATAACCATTTTAGCCATAGAAATCCATTATTAAAAGGGGCATTTTTGTTCCATTCAAGTGTTAGCAACTTTCTCCCTATGTGGAAAAGTTATTTACCCACCTAGGAGATGGGTATCACTTTCTTGGGTAAGTGATACCCAAGAAAATAAACTTTCCATGGTTCTCACATTAATCTAAAAAATGAACATGGGATTTTTGGTCAATGGGAACCAAAATCCCATTGACCAACTTTTCCTCCTCTCCAAATCCAAAAAAATAACGCCCCCAAGAAAGAAATTAATTGAACCAGTTAGCCTATATAGTTTACATTTTTGTCCTTTTTTGAGAAATGGCTTTTAGTTTAGTATTTAGCTAACGACCCATTGTTTTTTTTTTTTAACCTCAAAATTTACTCTAGGTGGAGGGACGACCACCTTAAATTTTATTAATCGTTATCAATTATAAAAATAGAAATTATAGGGGAGGACTTAGCCTACCTTACCCCAAACCAAAGATACAAATCCCTCAACCTAAGTCTCTCAACCCAGCCCAAAGGGAAAACACAAAAAGATTATCTAGCTCTTAACTTGGGCAGACCTATAAGATCTTCAAAAATTAACTTTCTTACCTGATATGGGGCGTGTGAAATGGCATTGAAACTGGTGAATTCTTCCAACAACCCGCCCATTTTAGCTAAGCAATCTGCTAATCTATTTGCTTCATGGTACACATGCTTTAATAAGAAGTTGCAGAAGTCAAGAAGCCTTTTAATTTCTACTACATAGTAATGAATACTCCATGGAATAACAGTTGAATTGAAAAGCTTTAATAAGAAGTTGCAGAAGTCAAGAAGCCTTTATTTCTTCTTGAAGGGAAGTGCATAAACCATAAGGGCATGTGAAAGCTTTGATAAATCTGCCCTCCTTGACATGAACCAGTCCTCCCCCACTTCCTATACCTGGGTTTCCTTGACAAGCCCCATCGGTATTTAGTTTAACCTTTCCACGTGAAGGAGCTTGCCACATTACCCATTTGTACATTTTTGTTTTGATGGACTTGGGGGGAATTGGGAAATCAGTCCACCAATAATTTGCATCTTCAGTAGTGGGTAATGACACAACTTTATCAATTTCAACCAACCAATTTATGATACGTTGGATTACCTGGCTTGTGAGGATAGACTTACCATCATAGATTCTTCTACGCCTTTCCACCCAAATTTCCCAAAGGATCACCAAAGGCAACACCCTAAGAACTTGGTTACAATGGGAGTTAATGTTGCAAATACTCCACCAATTTAGGATGCGATCTTTGATGTGTTGCATGGAGTGAATAGGAATGCCAAATTTTTATGCAAAAAACTTTTAGCATTTTGTAGCTAAGATTCCATTAGAAAAAATGTGATCAAATGATTCTTAGTTAGCATCTCTACAACACCTACATTTAGAGGTTAGCATTATCCCTTTTTGTTTGATAGTCGTGTCCACTGGGATTGCTTTGTTAAGAAAACACCATGAAGATCTTGGTGGGGATACCTAAATACCAAAAATTCCTTGACCAATTTACTTGATTACCCTGTAAACGGATGAGATTCCAAGCAGATCCAATTGTGAAATTTCCACTATTTTTATAAGTCCAAATTAGCCTGTCATTTGCTTCTAAAATTACAACCTCCAAGTTTATAGCATATTCTTGGATGTTCTAATTAACATTGAAAAAATTTAGGAAATTCCATGAACCGTCCTTGGTGATAACATCATAGATTTTGAAATCAATTATATCCTCCATAATCATTAAGTCCGAAAAGAGACCCTTGCCAGTCCAATTGTGGTACCAAAAAGAAACATTTCCTCCCACAATCCACTATTCATTGTAGTTTGATCACTAACTTCATAGATTTCTTTCTAGAATTTTGATGAAGATATATGATTTGATTTGAGGCTAGGATGTCTCTCATTCAGATATCTTGAATGAAAGAAATTTACCCAACTAGAGTTATTATTGATTAGCATGAAACAAGCTTTCATTCGAAAAGCTTTGATGATCTCAAATAAAGACATGATCCCCAATCCACCCTCCTCTACAGGTTCACAAATTCTTTCCCAAATTATCTAGTGGTTCTTTGGCTCGTACTCAGAGTCTCCCCACAAAAATTGGGCAAATATTTTGTGAATACTATGAATTACTTTCTTAAGGGGACTTGTTGTACTCAGAATATGAATGGTCATTCTTTGAAGCACACTCCAAATAGGAGTATGCTTGCCTCTAGGAGTTAGTAATTTTGTTTTCCAGCCTTCTAACATCTTTCTTATTTTGCTAATTAGAGGATCAAAGTCCCTTATTCTTAATTTCTTCTTTCCAATTGGGGCTCCTAGATACATAAAAAGGAGTATTTTTTTGAAAAACCTGTCACTTGGGCAATCATCTCAATTCTTTGCCTCGACATTTTCCCAGAAGTAATAAAACATGACTTTTGCTTGTTAATTTTTTAAGAGATATATCACAATACACTTTGCACTTTAGATATCAATGGATAAATTGGAGGAATTAAGATATGCTAAGAGACACTAAAAAACACATATAAATCTCAAAGAGAAAAACAAACCAACAACCATGTTGTTGATCACCTCCTAAATGAGCTATGAGAAAATGAAATTATCAAATCATAGTGATAGACAAGGTGTTGTTCAAAGAGGATAATAAATAATAACTAACTTGACAATCTAAGGTGCACACGGGCCAAGTTACATTAAGCCCGACCCAGCCCATTTAACACAGGCCTTAAAGTGGTATCTCAACCTGAGTCCAGACGACAGGTTGAAAGGTGCTGAGTATGGGCTTTGAGAATTCAACTGACCTGGGTCCAGTCCAACCGTTTGTAGTTCAATTTCAGACTTGGCTTAAGTGATTAATGGCCAAGATCAGCCCAATAAGCAGTGACTTATACAGGCTTTTCCTCTTGTAACTACAACATGGTTCTACCATCATAACCACATGGGATATTTTCCTGCCTATAACGTATATTTTAGCAATTTTCTGATAAAAACCACTAAACGTAGCTTTAAAGTGAATATAAGGTTGTATTTGTTTGTGGTGTAAATGTATTTTTACACCATGGAATATAGTCATGATTCACAGTTTAGAAGTGTAAATGGGACCGGATTATCGAAGTAAAGTTTTACATTGAAAACATCGGTGTTAATATTATATTGATTATCGAGATAAAAAACTTAAATGAATGCTATTTTACATCAATTTACGATATATATTAAGACTGTTACCAAACAGTTGTAAAACCAGATTAGAGTATAATGTAACACCAGTTTAAAGTTTAGACCGCAAATAAACGAGGCCAAATCAGCTGCCGACAAGATTGCCCCCTATAACATCCCACAGTACATCTTCACCGTGTATTTAGAACATTTTTTAGGATTTTCATCGAGAAATATTCCCAATATACGACGAGAATGTGTTGTGGGACGCTGTGAGGGGCAATCTTGCATACATATAACTCCAAATAAATGTAGCCTAAACAACAAAAACAGATAACAATACATGTGAAAAATAATGTCACGCGACTCACGCATACCATTTCCCGTCGGGCCGAGCCGAGACCTTACCTAGCCAGCCCATAGTCTGAAATATGACATCTGTGGCCCACCCTTGGAGGATACTGTTGATAGATATCCATTACACTCGTTCCTGTGCACATGAAACCACACATGGGGATTAGCAGCTGTAATTAAAACAATAGCGATGTGCGATGATTGTCGATGGAGATAACATCTGTGATTTTATTTTCTGATCACCCTATTAAACAACGACACATCAGTTTTTTTACCTTCACTTTTTTTTTTTTAAATGTCTTATTCCCTCAATCTAGAAGCTCTCTACTGGATGACAATTCGGATGCCGAGTTGGTGAGTTCCCTACTAGAAGGTGGTTCAAATGATAAGTCGGTTAAATCGTCGGGTCGACATGCAAAGAAATAGCGCCAGAGTGCCCCAGTTGTTTTACTCGGGATAGGCACTTTGATGCTTAAGTTAGTGATGTGGAGATTTTAGAGAGAGTTAAAATGCTAAAGAGATAGAGAGTTGTGAGAGCTAAGTTGTGCATACCTTCTGAAATTAAAAATAAGATCTTTATATAAGTGTTGTTTGGCGTAGGCTTCACGTATCGCATCTGAGATCTCTAGGAAGACATGGCTGGACGATCCGAAGTCCTCAAAGGTAGTGGCGCATGTAGATCAGACTTTGTGCCTTATTTGGTTTTCTCCAAAACATTCGGTGCAGGAGCTGATTTCCGGAAGACCCAGGAGTGATGGATGCACACACGGAGGTCAGCGAGCACGTCTCGAGAGTCGCCACCTAGATCTCAGTGGTCAACAAGTCCTTGAGAGAGGTTGCTCCTCGCGTCGAAGTCCCTTGGACCAGTAACGATGAGGCACCAGAGGTTGGCCCTGATACGAGTTTGGTCACTATTTTAATCGGCACATGTCAATCAGAAAGTCACTAATCAGTAATTGATCACCAATTTTTAACAAAAAAAAAAAAAGATTGATCACCAGCTGTTTGACACCAATTGATTGATTATTAGTATTTAGGTATGATAACTTTTTGGTATTAGTTGGAGACTTGGAGTGGGAAAATAAGGTTATATTTGGTTCAATTCTCGTTCCATTTTTTTTCTATTTTTGCTTCTCTTTGTTTATCTTTCACGTTTCATATTTTTTATGAACCTTTTTTTCACTTTCTGAATGGTTAAAGTAATACTGATTGAATCTTTCCTTTTTCTATGATGAAACCTTTTGTTGTCAAATTATTGTAAACAATAAACAATTCCTTTAAAACAAAACAAATCCTCATCGCTGTACTGTTATACACTTCTTGCCCTCAAAGGAAGAAAATTATTTCTAAAATTTAACATATTTTAAAATTTTTCTTTCAATAAAATTCATCTAAAGACCATTCATATGGAAATTAATATATCCACATATACAACAAACAAACATTAGGGGTGCAAATGAATCCGATCACATTTAAATTGGGGTATATCTGAATTCAATCCAATAATATAAAATGTATATCCGATCCAAACCAATTATCTGTTCGGATCTTACAAAGGCCAATCCAAATTTGAACCAGTTAAGGATGTGGCTATTCAAATATGATCCAATCCAACTTAACTTTGTAAATTTCAACAAATGATTTAAAAAAATATGTAACAGTCTATATAAATAAAAACAAAAAATACAAACATTTTTCAACTATTTTTATCATATATGTATGTTTTTTTATCATATATATACTAGTCCATGATACCCCTAAGACACGTAGTAAGAAGAATCTAGGACTAGGTGTGGCAATTTCTAGCACAGCCTCACCTAACCTATGTAGGGGGGCAAATGGATCAGATCATGATCCTATCCTATTTTGTCAGACTCAAATATCCCTATTTTGGATCATTGGATCGGATTTGGATCAACCCCCCATTCAATCCAAAATTATATATGCATATATATATAGTGCGTGTGTGTGTTAGTTGTAAATTTTTTATATATTTATTTTTTTATAAAAAAAACATGTAGTTGAAAAAATACATGTATTTTGTTTTTCCTTTTTTAAACTGGTATATTTTCTTTTCCTTTTAATAATTTATTATTTTTTTTAGATTTGAATATCCAATATACTAATTGGATTCGAATTTAAATCAATATTTATGAGATCTGATCAAATCTTTAAATCCGATCAGATTAAATTTAAATATTCCCTAAAATTCGATTCGATCTGACTTCAGGGTTTTAAGTCGGGTTGGATTTGGTTATTTATCAAATTGTAAACGGGCCCATAACTCTAACCCATGCCCATGCAATTGAAATTCTTCAAATAGGGCCAGGCGACTTGCAGCCCTATTCCCAGCTTAGATATATGAATATGTTTCTGTGTTTTTGTTTTGAAAAAACAAAGATGACAAACACCCCTTTAGCGGTAATGATAACTTAATTCAAGTTCTAAGTCTTTGTTTTAACCTTCCAGTGCCCAACCTTGATGAACCAAGTTGTCTAGCCCAGCATAAGCGTGGGCTAACATTGCCTGGTATTTATTCCTAGAGAAGATAGGTCTTAGATCTACGTGAAACTTTTCATTCTGTACTTGACGAGTCTATGTAAGTAACAAACACTAAGGCCCCGTTTGATTTGTGGAAATAGGGGTTTGGATTTGGAATTAGAATGGGTTATTCTAATTCCAACTGTTTGATTGGATGGAATTGGAATCCCATTCCTATTCATAGTGGAATGGCATTCCCCCATTTGAGGGAATATGGCCATTCCCTGCCCCTCCCTTGGGAGACTTCAGCTTCTGTCAAGGCAAGTCGGTGCTCACACTGTTCAAGCAGCCCCTTGCAACTTTGCATTGAGAATCTTTCCCATGAAATAAATCACATAAGTACGGAGATATTCCCAACATAAGACTGTAAAGGCTGTTGGAATGGGTTTTGCCCTGACCGAAGCCAGACTCCCCTTTTGGGAATGAAATCTCATTCCTGCTAATATCAATTCTCATTCCCATTCTTGCCTGAACCAAACTATGGGAATGGACCATTCCAATTCCTATTCTAGAAGATATTGATTCTGATTCCAACTATAAACCAAATGGACCCTAACAACTTAAAAATTTCAGCCCATTAGTGCTTTACGCATCAACTGGAGTTCATATGCACGAAGCTAAACTCATTAAGGTTGTGTTTGGTTTGAAGAAAAATGTAGGGAAAGGTGAAGAAACCTTTACAAAACCTGTATAGGTTTCCTACCTTTTACTTCAAACCAAACATAACCTAAATGAACCACTATTTCCCTCTAAACTTGGTGAATAAACGTTTAATAAATGTTAATTCATTCAATTGAATAGGTCTGTTATTTAGCACTTTACCTTGTGGCATGTTTGTTGTTTAATTATTTTTTCTCTTTGTCGCTCTCTCTCTTTTAGGTTGAACACCGCAATACATAAATGTATGGGCGTGGCTTCACTGATCAAAGTGATCAATTAAGGTGGCATTCGTATATATTGTGGACATGACCATTTTGGTTCTATCTACTGTAAGATATGGCGTTATGCTATGTGTGGGCGGTCATCGTTCACAAAATAGCGTGAACAGGGACAGGCCACACCTCAATAGTCCATAGTATTTTCTCGTGGATGGTCCACAGTATGGTGTGGGCAGTTTGTGGGAATGTTTCAGTGTAACGCACCTACATTACATTGGTCCAATTACTCTCATTTTATTTAATCTTTTAATAATTTTTAATTTTTTAATTTTTTATATTTTATCAATAAAATAATAATTTTTAATGTTAATTCTAGCACAAATCTGAGGTTTTCCTTTTTAACTCTTTTTTCATTATTTAAATATTATTTTTTTAATATTTTATCAATAAAGTAATATTTAAAATATTATTATTTTTTGTTTTTTAAATATTTAAAATAATATTTTTTTAATTATTTAAAAATGCAATTGTTGTCTACATATTGATGACTTTTTTTAATTTATTTACCATATAAAATGCAAGAATTAGACATTTATGATCGATTGTGTAGATCTCCCATAAAATGTATATGACATGCATGGAATCAAAAGGTGTGGTCCACAGCATACCTACATAATGCCACCGTGGGTGTTATCCACAGTTTAAAACAGCTATGGATTATATTGTGGTATGGATTAGTCCCTGCCATAGGGTGTGGTGTGGACTAGTCCATACCCACCAATTTTTCATCCACACTACAGAACAACCCCTAACACATCAATTATTCCTAAGTTTTTAGAAATGTTTAATACCCTGATTTTGATTTTTTAAATGAATTTATACATACCCCCTCCCTTGAATAACTGTTAGCATGTGAGGTCACATTAATTATTTAAAATTGTAAAACCTTGCTTCGCCCTTATTCCTGATTATAAACTTGTTTAGATTAACGTCACCCCTTATTAAAAAGAAAAAAAATGAAAACAGAATGACCAATTCAAAATCAGGGCTATATTGCTAGTGCAAGTAATAGGTGAAGAAGTAAAGTAATTCCTTCTTTCTTATATTTTATGTTTTGATGCTTAGAACACGGTATCCATGTCAAATAACACGGTGGCAATGCTGAACAGTTGCTAGAGATGATCATTCTAGTTGCTTCCATGGCTTCAATGACGTTCAAGAATGCAAGATATGGTTGCAAAAGCTTGCAAGGAATATAGATCAAAGATTCCTTCCACATCATCAATGATCATCGTAGTTGATTCCATGTATTATATATGCATAGATGAAAGATCTTTTCCAGCCTAAGAAAATGAATAGTGAATCAATTTTTATTTATTGATGAACTAATTAATATCAATTTAATTTTAGACATGACTATTTTTTATTTTATTATTATTTTTTATTTCTAGAGATGGCAGGGTGGTCTATGATAATTAGTAGTGAAAAGATATATTTAGGCTCAGTTTAGAAAGAGTACAAATGCAAATACATATAAAACAATACAAAATATAAAGTTTTGCACTCTACATATTTGCATTGTACTCCTTCCAATCTAAGCCTTAGGTTCAATTTGGAAAGAGTATAAATACAAATATGTACAATACAAATACATACAAAATATAAGGCTTTGCGCTCTACATTTTTGTATTTACACTCTTCCAAAGGGAGCCTTAAATTCATTTCAAAAACTCAGAATATATTTAAGTCAATATATAAAACCTCAAGGTATATATGTTAAAAGTATTTTACCCTTATTTTTACTTAAAACACTATAGCCGGTTTTAGTCGGTTATAGTGATTTCCCAAGTTATGCTTTGATCAGTGTAAACTTTTATCGCTTTTGACCCTCCCTTTCGCATTTTTTTCATGGAGATCTTAAACTTTTTCACTGTTTTTTAGCAATTTATTGGTTCAAAATATATATGATGTTATCTTGATCAGATATTTGAATTGAATGGAAGTTTTGGATAATGTGGATTATGCAAGGGATGATAACACTGATCATTAGTCACTCTTTTGTCGGAAGGAGTTTCTATGATGAGAAAATTACTCGCTTCATTTTATCATTAAATCGGTGAGTGATCGAACAACACATGTAATACAAGTGTTTATGGTTTACATTATTACATATTTTGAACTCTTGCTTTCTCACTCTTGACGTGGATATGTTTTACATTATGGTCTTTTTAGATGGATTTTTTCCATTTGGTTTGTTGGAAAAGGGGTGTGTATGCAATTGGATAATTAGGCAGAATTAGAATCTGATTCCCATTTATGGTGGAATAGTATTAATTGTCATCCCTCTCTCTCTTTTGGGAATGTGAATCTATTTTGGTTGATTTGGATTTCGATTTTGATTCCCATTTGAACAAAACAGACAAGAGAATAAATTATTCCGGTTCAGATTCCAACTGTGAACCAAATGAACACTTAGGCTATGTTTGGTTTGAAGGAAAAAGTAGGGAAAGGAAGGGAAATGTAGGGAAACCTTTACAAACCTTGTATAGGTTTCCCTTTCTTTTCCTACTTTTTCCTTCAAACCAAACACAGCCTTAGTGTTGTCTGCTAACAAATCCTTTTTTCTTTGTATTGTTCCTCATGTCTTTCTTATTTTTGGGAAAATTCCATTTCTAGTACCTTCAACTTTGGGGGTAGTGTCAAGTTAGTATCCAAACTTTCAAACATGTCACTACAGTACCTAAACTTTCAAAAAGTGTCAAGTTGGTCCCTACCGTTAATCGACCGTCAGTTATCTATTGAAAATGTCAAAACTACCCTTCAAAAGAAGACATTGTTCTTCTACCTTGAAACTGAACCGGTTATCTTCAAAGAAAAAGAGAGAAAAAACATAAAATATGATAGACAAAAATAATAACTGAAAGCAAAGAAATAACTAGACAAGAATGTGTTTCAAACCTAAAGGTAGAAGACAATGACTTCATTAGTCAAGAATCTCAAACACCTCAACCAGTTCAATCTCAAAGTAGAAGACAATGAACAATTGTGATACAAATCTACAACTTGGTATCCCTTTCAACCTTTAGCCAAGATCTTTGCTATAACCTTGTAGTTTGAATTACAAAAGATGATATAGGTCTATATTGCTAAATGGCAGCCTATTCTTTGGTTTTGGAATCAATGCGGTGAGGGTGTATCCTTAGGTTGCATTTGGAAACGATGCAAATGGAGTGTAAATCCCAGTTTAAGTAAATTTTCTATGAGAATAATAAGAGAGAGAGAGAGAGATGAATAATGGTCTAATAATAATATTAGACTCTCCTTGCTGATTTATATAAAGTACAAGAATAGTGAGTTCTATCTGAATTAGGATAGGCTAGATGCTATCCTAAATTAGGATAAACCTTATCTTAATAGGATAAGTTTATCCTTTACAAAGATAATCTACAGGGAGAAGGGTTATCTACAAGTAGGAGAAGTACAGTAGGAAAAGTATTTACAGTATAAGAGGAAATAGGAGTCTACAGGATGAAGTAGGAGTCCCGGGTGCATGCACTATGCACCGGTACATGTGCATGTGCCATGCACGTTATCGCTTACACCCCCTCAAGCATAGTCAGGGGAGAAACAATGAGCTTGTGATGAAGAACCTCAAATTGTGGAAGACTGAAGGGCTTGGTGAGAACGTCTTCTATTTGATTAGCCGAGGGTATGTACCATACATCAAGAAGCTTAGCTACAACTTTTTCCCAGATGAAGTGAATATCCAACTCGATGTGTTTAGAGCAAAAATTAAGTGTAGGATTATTAGCAAGAAATTTAGCCCCTATTTTGTCACACCATATCAAAGGAGTTGTAGAGAGGGAGATACCTAGTTCTCGGAGGAGCATATGAAGCCACAAAACCTCAACAGCCGTAAAAGCTAAGCTGCGAATTCCAACTCAGTGCTTGAGCGAGCCACCGTAGGTTTCTTTTTGGAGCTCCAAGAAATTAAATTAGAACCAAGAAACACACAATAACCTTTTTGAGAGTGACAATCCATGAGACAGCTACCCCAATTAGCATCAGAGTAAGCAACAAGGGAGAATGTACGATAGGGTTGAAGAAGAAAACCATAAGTGATTGTTCCTTTTAGGTATCGAAGAATCCTCTTTGCAACAGCCCAATGGATAGTAGTAGGAGTTTGCATGAACTGACATATCTTATTCACAACAAAGGCAATTTCTGGACGAGTAATAGTTACGTACTAGAGAGCACCAACAATACTACGAAAAAAAGTTTGATCAGTGAGAGGTTCTCCTTCTGATTTGGTGAGCCGAGTGGAGGCAAACATAGGAGTGGAGAGAGGTTTGGCAACATAAGTTGTGCTCGATGCAGAAGGTCATCAATATACGTGTTGGACGATCTGTGAAGTTCAACACCAAGAAAATGTGTAGAGCCCAAAACTCGAAGAGAAAACTGAGAGGCAAGATGCTAAATGAGAGTGATAGTGGCAGATGAAGAAGATCCTGTAATGATGATGTCGTCTACATAAACAAGAACTAAAATGATGTCAAATCCAGAACGAGAGATAAAGTGAGAGGCATCTGCCTGGGACTCAAGAAACCCGAGGGAAAGAAGTGAATCATGCAACCTTGTAAACCATGCATGAGGTGCCTGTTTCAAACCATAGAGAAATTGATGGAGGCGGCAAACATGTGATGGGAATCTGGGATAAAAAAACCCAACTGGTTGCTTCATATATATCTCCTCTGAAATATTGCCATGCAAAAAGGCATTGCTAACATCCAATTGACGAACATCTCAATTACTGCAAGAGACAATATTATGCTAATCGTAGATGGTTTGACCACAGGGTTGAATGTCTCATCGTAATCAAGGTCAGCTTCTTGAGAGTAGACCTTGGCAACAATGTGAGCTTTGAAACATTCAACCAAACCATCAGGCATATGCTTGATTTTAAAAACCCCGTTGCCAATAATATTTTTATTAGGTGGAGCCGGGACAAGTCCATGTTTTATTTTGAAGTAAAGCCCTATACTCATCAATCATAGCAAGAACCACAACCAAGATCCTTGTGAGCTTGAGAATAACAAGTTGGTTCTGATTCAGGAAGGGGACTAGCAAATAGAGCATACCTCGGATTTGACTTGAATATACCATGTCAAGCTTGAGTGGTCATGGGATGCAAGGAAGAGGTAGGCGGTAAGGCAGAATCAGTATATGTAGCATTGGAAGGTGGGGACACAGATTCCTAAGGTGAAGATGGAGAAAATGAAATCTCACCTGGCGATGTGTTGTCAGAAGTAGCAACAAAGGGAGGAGCTCCAACCAAAGGAGGTGGAGTTGATGATGGAGGTGATGCAATATCAGTTGCATTAAGAAATGGAAAGGAATCCTCATTAAAAATAACATTGCAAGAGCTAAAAATCCATCCCGTAGAACAATGCAAACAAAACATACATTTTGTGAGAATTAGAATCCCCAAGAAATATACATAAAAGAGAGCGAGGTTGTAACTTGTGCTTATTATACGGCCGAACATGTGGAAAACACTCACACCCAAAGGCATTTCCTGTGTATGCAGACATGATATACGGCGAGAGATAACCCACATGATTAAAATAAGGGTAAATTTCTTAAACTACCCTTATAGTTTAGCTAATTAACTAAGTGTACCCTTACTGTTTAAAAATTGACTAACGCTACCCTTACTATTTCTAACAATTGACTAACTCTACCCTTACTGTTAAGGTCCATTAATATTCCGTCAAAACTCATTTGTACATGATATATATTTTTTAAAACCCAATTTTACCCTTTTACCTCTTTCCCCCTCTTTCTCTCTCTCCCCTTGTTTTTCCTGTTGGATTCAAGCACAGATTAATAGGATATGAGAATCAGCTCAAGGAAGAGGGGTTTCACCGTGTTCTTCGTTTTGCTAAAGCTATCCGAAGTTTCGAACGTCGGTGACCACTACAACCTTAAAAAAAAGCTTACTATCATGTTCAGATCCTCCTCATGAACAACCATCTTTGGATTGGAATAAATGGATGCAAATTGCTCTTGGGGCTGCCCGTGGATAGTGGACTATTATACTTGCATGAACAATGCAATCCAAAAATTATTCATAGGGATGTAAAAGCTACAAATATTTTCCTGGACAAAAAATTTGAAGTTTTGGTTGGATATTTTGGTCTAGCAAAGCTTTTAGATCTGAGGGATTAACATGTAACAACTGCAGTATGGTGTATTGTGGGACACATTGCCCCAAAGTATCTTTCTATAGGGCAGTCCTATGAGAAAAATAATGTGTTTTGATTTAGAATATTACTTTTGGAACTCTTAACAGGGCAAAAGGCACTGAATTCAAGGAGCTTTCCCTCTGTAGAAGACTTGTTCCAAATGGCATAATTGTCCAATTTTTTCCTCGTTGAAGGTCTTTTTCTTCTCCTCCTAGGATTCAATTAAGGGAGTTCAACCGAGGGATATAGTATCTATAGCGGTGCAGTGGTCACCATCCGGGTGGGGCCTTGTCTAATAGCCTTTGCCTCTTTGCTTTGCTAACCAAGGAAAGGTGCATTGCAGTGTAATTATTTGAGGTCTCTTAGATGTCTATGGCAGATCCGATTAGTATCATGATGAAGATAAGTCTTTTCTGACCTTCCATTAAGAAAGGTTTGGTTAGATTCAGAAGGGAATGATTCTTGACTGGTTTAGTATGTTGAAGCTCTTCATCTTGTAATGGTTGCCCCACATGACAACAACTCCTCTCCCTCCCCGCTCTCTCTCTCTCTCTTGTCTGCCGTTGGGGTTAGATTGCCATCGGTAGCCCTTTTCCTAGAAACCCTATTGTAGTGGCAACAATATTCCTAAGATCAGAATGATTCTAATGTTCAGTCGCAGACACAACCAACTTGGGATCTCCATTGTTTCCATAAATGTGGTTAGGGTTTTGATGTACCATTTTTTGTTTTATTTTGAAAATTTGAAGAAAAATAAAGGGTAAAATCATCTTTTTTGTCTTTCTATTAACGGGTGCTAACGGTAAGGGAAGTATTAGTCAATTGTCAAAAACAATAAGGGTAGTCTTAGTCAATTTTCAAACAGTAAGTGTACACTTAGTCAATTAGCTAAACCATAAGAGTAGTTTAGGAAATTTACCCTTAAAATAATTCTCAAAGGTCTTGAATTTAGAGCCACCATCACTTTGAAAATTTTTAATTTTAGTATCAAACAACAATTCAACATTGGCTTTGAATTTCAAGAACACATTAAATGCCTTAGATCCGCAAGTAAGAGGAAAAATCCAACTATAACGACTAAAATCATCAACAAAAAGAATATAGTAATGATAGCTAGGAGCAGATGTCAGTGGAGAGGGTCCCCATAAATCACAATGAATTTATTCTAAGGGAGAATTACTAATGGCATGATTCTTGGAAAAGGGAAGTACATGGCTTTTGGCTATTGAGCAAGCTATACAAAAAATTAAATCATTACTAGGAACTATTGGCAAATTCAGAGAAGAGATAATTTGTTGAGTCACTCTAAGGGCAGGGTGACCGAATCAATGGTGCCAATTTGCAGGGCTAGCATGAGTACCTACAAACGCAGAAGGAGACGAATCTAATATCTTGAGTGGGAGACGAAGCTGAAAAAAACCATCCTTATTCGACCCTTAAAGAAGTATCATCGCAGTGCATTGATCCTTTACAAAAAATTCATGAGGATGAAATTCAAAGTAGACATTATTATCAGTAGAAAACTAAGCGACAGATAAGATATTGAAGGAGATCCGGGGAACATGTAGAATATTATTCATAATCAATGATCTGGAAGATAAAACAAAAACAATAGAAGAGCCAGAATGAGCAATTGGCAAACCTAAGTTGTCACCAATAGAGACACGATCAAATCCATCATAGTCAGAGTGTATTTACAGATTATTCAGATCCGAAGTGAGGTGATGTCACACCAGAATCAGGAAACCAAACATCTGTATTCTACTTGTTACATCCTAATGCAGCCATAAACGCCAGGGGTTGTAGTCGTTTAGGGTTCTTTAGACTGTCAATGTGTGCAAGCAGTTTCCGACAATACCTAGCAAAATGATTACGTCCTCCACAAATTCGATAGGGATTATTGCTATATTTTGAGGGCTTAGTGGATCCATTACCCGTTTGCGGTAGATCAAATTTATTATATTTCTTGGAATCCTTACCTTCAAAGGCAAGATTCACAGAAGGGGAGCTAATCTGTGTAGATGCAGTTACTGAAAGAAACAAACGATTTTCATGAGTGAGAAGCATACCTTGTAAGCTAGCAGACGATAACTCATCTATTCGGGTAATGATTGTTGTAGAGAAAGCATCATAGTCTGTACTGAGGCCATTGAAGGCATGATGAATTAATTGCGAATTTGTCAAAGGATCACCAATTGTAGCTAGCTTGTCACTAAATACCTTGAGTTTTTGCATACAATCTATCATAGAGAGATCATTTTTCCGCAATGCTCAAAGTTCGTTCCTGAGACCAACGACACTAGTTGTTCCTCGAGGGGAATAAAGATTCTCAAGGGTTACCCAGGCATCTTTGCTTGTTTTGCTTCCAACGATCTGTGCTAGTGTTGTTTCCATCAGAGAAGACAAAAGCCAACTGGAGATGTAACAATCCTGCTTGATCCATTGTGTATAGAGTTCTGTCATCGAGCGAGATGGACAAAGGATAGTCCCATTGACATATCCGAGGAGCTCATGGCTCAGAAGGGCATTCTCAACCTGAAAACACCATACAATGTAGTTGGATCCATCCAACCAAACCGAAATTAATTGAGGAATGTGATTCCCCGATGCTCCAAATTATTTGGTTGATCGAATTGGAAGACATGATGAAAGCTGAAATAGACTGCTTATAACTCTGATACCATATGAGAATAAAAAGAGAGAGAGAGAAATATGAATAATGGTCGAATAATAATATTCGACTCTCCTTGCTGATTTATATAAAGTACAAGAATAGTGAGTTCTATCTGAATTAGGATAGGTTAGATGTAATCCTAAATTAGGATAAACCTTATCTTAATAGGATAAGTTTATAATTTACAAAGGTAATCTACAGGGATGAGGGTTATCTACAAGTAGGAGAAGTATTTACAATACAAGATGAAGTAGGAGTCTGCATGATGAAGTAGGAGTCTAGGGTGTATGCGCCATGCACGTTATCGCTTACATTTGCACTTTGGTTTACTTTTGCCTATTTGCATTTATGCATTGACAAATTACAGAAAACACATTTTCCATGCATATTTGCATCCATAATGAGATGTAAAAGTACATAATAAAAAAGAAGAAAATTTATATTCAAGTGGGCTTTTGATAAAAAAGGCATATGCTTTATTAGAATTCATATTTGCATCCATTACAACTAAAAGTCTGTTTGATAAGAAGGTAAATTTGTTAGTGCAAAACTAACCCAACTTTGCAATTTATATGGACCATTTTACACTCTACATATTTTCATTCACACTTATTTGCACTGTTTCCAAACGCAGCCTTAATAAGAAAGGATTTGGATAGTCTCAACACAAATAGTTCCAATGATATTCCAATACTTCTAATAAAATAAGATGGGCAATCCATCTGAATTCAGGGCTTTATGTGGGCCACTTGGTCAATTGCTTCTTTAGTTTCTTCTAAGGAAATTAGGGTTTCAAGCTCATCTCTTTGAGATTGAGAGTATGAGCATTGAATGAAATAGAGAGCTTCATCACTAGTGTACAACTTGGAGTAGAACTTATGGAATAACTTCTTATGTCCTCTTGATGACTTTCCCTATGTTGTCCTTGATTGTAACAATTCTATCATGGTTTATGTGTTTGAGTTGTAGCATGGAATAAATGAGTATTTTTGTCACCACATTAGAACCATTTAACTCCCCTTTCTCTAGATTAAGGTATTCTAACCCAAACAATATGATTTTGCTAATATGAACATGACATGGCAATTGCGGGGAGTGTTGATAACATGGTTTATTTTGTTTTGGGAAATAAAAACAATTGCCACATCAGCATTTCCCGAAAGAAAACCAACTATGTTGTTGAATACCCTTATACTCAATGTGTGAGAGTTTTGATGAATTTTCGCTAGCTAGTGTATGCTTCAGTATAAAACATAAAAATTGTAGGAGATTCCACCTCTAAGTTCACACACCAAAGGAACTTTAGGTAGTGTTTGGAACTAGTGTTGTTTCTCTAGTGCCGTTTTAGAAAATGGATTTGGTCCTCACAAAACCATTCTCACACCATCCTCATAGCCATTTGCAACAGTCATGCATTGGATATAATTTTTTCATGGGGAGATATTCCCAATGCATAGCCACAAGGGACTGTGAGGATAAATCCAATCTCTGCATAGGTACATTTTTTAGATTTTCTTTTTTTTATGCTTGAGAAAGTGCTGCCCGATAGGCATTTTTAATGCCATATCAACATACTATTGCTTGAGATAGTAAAATATAAGAAAACATCAAGACATTTTCTCAAACCATGCATTTACCACTTTCGAAAGCATGGTATGAGAAACAATGAACCTTTCAAAACATTACAAACTGTGTACTGTTTTTTTTTTTTAACAACATTGGTTGCAAACACCTCTCATGTACTCAATAACGGGAGTACATGACGAGCAAGGTTTTAAGAGGCTAAATGCAGAGGTAAGGCAGTTGTGGCTCATAGGGGGAGGCATAAGCCTCAAGGTGTTATGAGGTTTAAGCCTTGAGCAAAAAAAAGAAAAGTATATAATCCACAAACAATAAAGACATGAAAACATAAAATTAGGATCTTATATGGCTTGTATGATATATTAGACATGGATTCATGGTCCAAAGTTTCCACACCCTAACATGCTAAAAGAGGTGTATTCATTATCGACACTTTGAACCAAGCATAATTTCTTTCAGTTTTTTCTTCTTTTTTTTTTTATTTTACAAGGTTAGTTTTATATTATCTAATTTTTAAAATATTTTTTTAAATACCTTAAAAAGGGGTATCAGTATCCCAAATATACAATACAATTTGGGTTAGAATCTTACAAAGTAGTTTTTTACTTTTTTCCTTATCAAAAATTTCAATTTAGGGATATGAATCAACATTGTTTTATATAAGAACAAGGCATTCCTAATTTGTTTCTTGAACTAATACACATTAGTGAAGAGTGACCATATATATGAGGCATGCACTTTAAAAGAAATAGAATATCAAGTATGACAAATGAGAAAATGAGAAATAAAAATAAAAACAAATGGGTAAATGGGTAAGAATAAAGCATGAAAAATAAAGCAAACTATTTTCTTACACATTCTATATGCATTTTTGTGTTATTTGTATGTTTATTTATTTGCTTATTACACCAATACATACATAACAAGGCTTTTTTGTCTTAAATTTATATTTTCCCTTATGTTAACCTTCATATTCCAAATTAGCAAGTTGAATAGTTGAGGCCTAAGCCTTGCACATTTTGACTTTTTGAGGCCAAAAGACCCAAAGCCTTTTTTCATAGCCTCACCTTAGTAGCCGGTTGACCGTTTTACAATTTTGTAAATTTTTTTATTTTTTTATCAGAACGGGCCGACCGTTCGGGTTGAACAATCGGATCGTTCAAACCGATAACCGGACCCCTGACCGGTTCGTTTTTAAAAACCATGTCAAAACCTATTCAGGAACTTCACGTAACAGGTTAAGCATGATATCAAAGCTTATTTGAACAACTTTCAGAACAAAGTATGTACAAGTGGTGCTTATTCATGATTCAAGTTTGATAGGCTTTGTGATGGGGCATGTTAGAGAATAAAAATGTATTCATGAACCTCAAGTATACAGCAGCGGGTGAGGTGAGGGGCTGGTGCAATGCAATTGTGCAAATGCAAATCGAGAAAGACTACTCTATACGAAAAAGCGTCGGGATCTGCTACCACAAGACGCTACAGCCGCACATATAGAATCAATTCCATTTCAAGTACGAAACATATTCCGGATGCCCGGCTGTTGGGTAGCAGATTCCGTCTCGTATGATTATGAAAAAGGCGTTAGGTCGAGGCAAGTACTGACATTAAAATTAATAAAATTTTGGTATATTGAGGGAGGGCCCCTCCTCTGCCTTTGCCATCTTTCAACTTTCGGTCCAACAGTTCTTGGCTTCCTTCTGCAGGTTGCTTCTGTCATGGTGACTAAAAATCATGTTGGTTTCGAATTTCGAATCTCTCTGTTCAAGACACCAATGGAGCCCTTGCGGCGACCTTGGCCCGGCATCTTATAACAAGACAACAAAAAACAACCATCAGCCTTGGACTAGCTTAATGAACTCCTGGTCCCTGCATTTTGATTCGCATCATCACAGTTGAAATCAGACGATCAGTCATGCCAAAACCATTCTAAAGCCTTCTCATGGAACTTGATTTAAGTTCGTAGACTATACTGGAAATTCAATCATGCTTCCTTGATTACTAAAAGAAAAGGATATGAGCCAAGGGTAAGTCAAATAATGAAATCAATTATGGAGGACCCATAGAATCCTGAAAATACTGAACAACAACAAATATGAGAACCCCTCCCAAAAATTACTAAAAAAAGGAGGAAATAACATGAGAAAGGATAGTGACGAAAAAAGTAAAAAATCAATCAGTAGACCTACTCAAGTTAGCGATTCTTAGGGGTCAAGATCTCTTCAGCTTCTTTGAAAGGGATATCAACCCAGTCCTTGTCTTCTCTGATAGATTGGTCCCACCGCTGCCCGTAGATTTGAAGCTCCGAGGTTGATTGCCTCCTTATCTGCTCAACCAGATCCCTTCAGCTTCGTTGAAAGGGATCAACCCAGTCCTTGTCTTCTCTGATAGCATGGTCCCACCGCTGCCCGAAGATTTGAAGCTCCGAGGTTGATTGCCTCCTTATCTGCTCAACCAGATCTCAAACACAAAGAACCTCTTAGCTCTTACTAAAGTATGGCATTCATGTCGTTTACATATGAGTTCAGATCTCCAGCACTTCCATTCATCTGTGACTTAAGTGTTCCTTTACATGTCCTATGGGACTCACGGGACATCTATCACAGCCCGAATGGAAATGTGGGAGAAAAGTGGAGGGAAAAAGTGCAGGAGACCTGGAGTCCTTATTGCTCTTGATAAAAAGCAAGATATTTAGTAAAATAATGACTTCATGATATACATCTAAAAAAAGTGTTCCTATCAACAAATTACACGTTTATAATATCTGGAATTCTAGGATAAACAGAGCAGGAGAAAAACGTCCAACTTTGAGAAATTTCTAGCCTTTCTCCAGGAAAGAGTAGAAGTAAGCATGTGCTGCAAGCCTACAACAGTACATAATAAGGTTAGGGATTCCAAATTGCTAAAAACCTCCTTATGGTTGAAACAACTTATCTTTAGTACTAAAATATTTTCATGCCTAAGTGTAGATTTGGAAATCGAGAAATGCATTGTTCTCTAGAAAAACAAGTGATACCCATACTTATAGAAAAAAAGCAAAGTAGTTTCTCCTCCTAATAATATAGCATAGGGTATATAACAAGTAAAAAACTCAAGTCTATTGTTTGGAACCGGTGGTGGTGGTGGATCATAACCATCAGTCTATCACATAATTTTACTAGTGCATAGAGAAGAACTTGGTTACATTTTAGAACATCTCCTACTTCTAAGTTTGCGGTTTGCACATCCAAAGTGTTGATATGCACTCATACATGAACAAGAGGATCTTATATTCACAGACCATATATGCAGACTATACAAAGAAGATCATTGTGGATTTTACGAAAGCACACCAATGCTAGGAGATTGACCAAACAAAAACCAGCTTGACAGAGTTTGTAGAACTCTTGGACCAAGGTAATAAGAGAATATAAACAATGGATTACAGACTCAGTAATCTGACCTCAGATCGCACATCAACTGCTGCAGCACCTCGTCTCTGCAGTCCAAGACAGGAAACCAAGAGAATGCAAATCAGGCTAAAACCTAAACAGTTGTTTTGTAGAGTAGAAAACTGATATATCACTTATTCATTACTATGGATGTATACCAGCATGGACTCTTCATGATGAATATTGTTTGATACCTGTATTTGAAGTAATTACATTATGGAAATAGAAATAAATATATAAAAGAAAATTGCATAAGCACATGAACCAAATAGATTTTGTAATTAAAAATAAAATTAAATTATAAAGCTAGGTCTAGGTGTAGTTCTAAAAGGTTCTTCTTTGACTTTTTCTGTTAATTTTGTTCATCAAAATCATATTGTTGCATACTTCAAAAACCTGTTGACTCACTCAATGACCTGTCAACCCGAATGGTTGAACCATTAACCCGTTTGACCCTTTCAGCCAGCTGCTAGATTTTTTGCAGTATTATTTTTTTATTAATTCTTTATATTGATGTCATTGTAAGTTGACCCATTCGCTGGGCAGTTAAACCGCCAACCCATTGACTCAGAAGGGAAAACGGTTCAACTTCTGGACTGGTTTTAGATGTAAATTAGTCCTCTAATATCAAGATTAAACTTAGTGATTAGCAGAATAGAACAGATCTGAATAACTGTATGAGAGAGGAAGATGGCGAAGAGAAGAAGTAAGAGAAGAAGAAGTCGAATTAATCACCCTTCTCCTCTAACCCTATTTTATTAATCTCTAAAAAATTAATGATGACAAGTATACCCTTAAGTGGGCGGCCAGCTTGGCAGTTACATAAAGAAAATAAAATAAGAACAAATAACAAGCCCATTAAGTGAGGCCCATCAACATAAAATAAAAGATAAAATAAAGGATATCACACGAAAGGCTGTTAGGGCCCATTCGATCCAGTCTCTTTACACTCCCCCTCAAGCTGAGCATAGATGCCAATCATGCCCAGCTTGCTTATATAGTGTGTCAATTTCCCCCTGAGAACTCCCTTGGTCAAGATATCAGTCAGTTGATCTTCTGATGTGATAAATGGTAAACAAACTTCTCCTAAAGAGACTCTTTCCCTTATGAAATGCCTATCAACCTCAATGTGCTTAGTTCTGTCATGTTGAATAGGATTATGTGCAATGTTGATAGCAGCTTGGTTGTCACAATAGAGCATCATTGGTTTCTCGTAGTCTACCCCCAATTCCTCTAGAAGGGACCGTAGCCATAGTAATTCTGACACACCATGAGCCATTGCCCTGTATTCTGCTTCAGCTAAGGATCTAGCAACTACTGATTGTTTCTTACTCCTCCAAGACACAATATTCCTAGCAACTAGAGCACAATAACCAGAGGTGGACCTTATGTCATCAATACATCTTGCCCAATCTACATCAGTAAAGGCTTCCAGCTTCATGTGACCATGCTTAGCAAATAGAATACCTTTCCCTGGAGTACCTTTCAAGTAGCACAGAACCCTTTTTGCAGCAGCTAGATGAGTATCACTGGGAGAATGCATAAACTGACTGATAACACTGACTGCATAGGAAATACCTGGCCGAGTCATGCAAAGGTATAATAGCTTCCCAAGCAGTCTCTGAAACACTCCCTTATCAGACAAAAGTTCACCATCTGTGGCAAAAAGCTTATGATTAGGATCAATGGGAGTGGAGATGGGTTTAGCTCCAAGTTTACCAGTTTCAACAAGAAGATCAAGGACATATTTGCGCTGAGATATGAATATACCATCCTTAGATCGAGCAACTTCAATGCCTAGGAAATACCGAAGATCTCCCAAATCTTTGATTTCAAATTCAGAGTTGAGAAATGCTTTTAGTTTACTGGCCTCTTCAATGTCATTACCCGTGACCACAATATCATCAACATAAACAATCAAGAAGGTCACCAGAGAGTCATTTCTCTTCAAGAACAGTGTATGATCAGATTGTGTTTGGATGTAGCCAAAAGAGACGAGTAGCCCGAAATCTCTCAAACCAAGCCCGAGGAGATTGTTTGAGGCCATAAATAGATTTGTATAGTTTACACACCTTGCCTTTCAATTCTTTCCCATACACTCCTGGAGGTAGAGACATATAGACCTCTTCATGCAGCTCTCCATTCAAGAAGGCATTTTTAACATCAAACTGGTGTAGGGGCCAATCAAGAGTAACTGCTAGAGAAAGTAAAACCCTGACTAAAGTCATCTTAGTTACAGGAGCAAATGTCTCAAGATAGTCAATGCCATGCATTTGGGTGTAACCCTTAGCAACCAACCGAGCCTTAAACCTCTCAACAGAGCCATCAGAGTGATATTTAATAGTAAACACCCATTTACAACCCACTGGTTCCTTCCCTTCCGGCAAGTCCACAATATCCCAGGTACGATTCTTATGCAATGCATCAAGTTCGGTCATCATAGCTTCCCTCCATTCAGCTTGAGATAAAGCTTCCGGTACAGACCTGGGTATCACATGGGAAAAAACAAAGGCAAGAAAATAGTAGTAGGAAGGGGAGAGAAGGCTGTAAGATAAGTGTTTGGAGATACAATGGGTTGTACACTTCCGCTTGCCCTTGCGAAGAGCAATAGGAAGGTCAAGGTCTGGAACAGTCTGAGATGGGTCAGTAGAGGGCTGACCTGTTTCCTCAGGAATGATGGGAGTGGCAAGATGCTCTTCTGAAGGAGTGGAAACAACCTGCACATGTTTGAATCTCTGCCTTTGGTACCACCTTTGGAGAGCAGGACCAGAAGCAGGAGGGGGAGCAAGGACATCAGAGGTAGGTCCAGTGGAAGAGGTGGAGACCCCATGATCGGACTCACAAGGGATGGAAAGAGGAACAGCTGGAGACATAGTAAAGTACTCGTCAGATTTCTCCCCCTCAAGAGGAATACTAAAGAAGGGAGTCAACTCTGCAAAGGTGACATCCCGAGATACAAAGCAAGTGCCACGAACTGGATCAAAACAGCAATAACCCTTCTGTGTGGAAGCATATCCCAGAAACACGCACTTATGAGCCTTAGGTTCAAACTTGTGCCTTTGGTGACTATGAATATGCACATAGCAAGTACACCCAAACACACAGAGAGGAAGAGAAAAGAGATCTCATCCGGGAAGAGAAGACTAAAAGGGGTTTTAAATCCAAGGACCCGGGAGGGCATATAGTTGATCAGAAAGGTAGCAGTAAGAACAACATCTCCCCAAAACTTTATAGGAACATGAGATGCAAATAAAAGGGATCTGGCAACCTAAATCACATGCCTGCTCTTTCTTTCCGCCACCCCGTTTTGTTGTGGATTGTAGGAACAAGAACTTTGATGAATAACCCCAAAAGTTTCAAGATAGGTGGAGAGGGTTCTCTCAAGATACTCCTTAGCATTGTCAGAGCGGAATATTTTGATACGGGTATTAAACTGGGTGAGGATGAGTTCATGAAAATTTTTCACAATAGCTGGTACTTCATCCCTAGATTTCATGAGATAAATCCAAGTGTAACGTGAATAATCATCAATAAAAAAGATAAAGTACCTGTAACCCCCCATGGTTGGCATGTGATATGGCCCCCACACATCAGAGTGAACAATATGGAAAGGAGAATGATCTTGTATTGCTAATTGAATAGGAATGTCTACAATACTTTGCCAGCTCACATGATTCACAATGAAGACTCAATAAAGACACTCCTTTAAACATATTTGGGATCAGATGACTCAAAGCAAAAAAGGACAAGTGACCAAACCGAAAATGACATAATAAAATTTTGTTAACAGACTCTGGCACGACTGACTCTAAGGCAACTCCATGAGGTGGTCCCAAAGCTTGATCTGGTGTGTCCAGCAATTATATTTCGTTCGCCTCATGGCCACTCCCAATCATCCTCCAAGACTGCAGGTCCTAAAAAACACAATGAGTGGGAAAGAAAATTATGCTGCAATTCATTGACTTTGTTAAGCTACTAACAGATAAGAGGTTTGTGTTAAGCTTAGGGACATGAAGAACAGAAGATAAGAATAGGGTGTCAGAGGTCTTTATATCACCTTTACCAGAGATAGGGGCAAGGGACCCATCAGCAAGGGATATTTTCTCTTTCCCAAAGAGGAGGTGATATGAACAAAACAAGTTAGATAGGCTGGTCATATGGTATGATGCACCGGAATCAATAATCCAAGGGATTTTATGATTACCTGAAGTTGAAGCATGATTCGTAGAAGCACGAGTACCTAAGTAAGCAAAAGTCGATGAAGATGATGTACTGTTGGAATGGTGAGTTGAAGAAACCATAGCTTCCAGGTGATTTAGGAGCCTCCCATACTTCTCAAAATCCAGCTTCATTGCAGCCAACTACTCAATAGTTGATTTTTCTTCGCTTTCCTTACTTCCCCCTTCAGGCACCTGAAGGCCCTTCTTAGGGTTATTATTCTTCTTAAACCTATCAGGAAGAAGTTCAAGATGAAGCTTCCAACAGGTGTCCTTTGTATGCCGTGGTTTCTTGCAATATTCACACATCTGCTCTCTTTTCTCAGTAGGGCCTTCGGTTTCATTCCAGCATGTGCAAAATGTTCTGTAGATGGACTCTGCAACTGCACCTACCGCCTACTCTCCTCACTACTTATCATAGCATATGCCTGTGAAAGAGTAACCTCATCCCTGGCCAAAATGTTTTGTCTGATAATATCAAACTCAGGGTTGAGTCCAGTGAGAAACTCAAACACCCTATTTCTCTCCACTAGCTTTCTATACATTTCAGCATCCTTTTTACTCTTCCACACCACTGTCTCTATAACATCAATTTCCTGCCATAGGGATTTTAGTATAGAGTAGTAGATTGCCACACTCTTCTCCCCCTGTCTCAGGTTCTTCACATCACTTTTCAATTTGTATGCTCTGGCTACATTCGGTTTCTGTGAATAGGTCTCAGTTACACTGTCCCATATCTCCTTAGCCGAAGACATCCAGAGATAGTGTTGGCTTATATGGGGTTGCATAGAGTTAACTAACCATCCTATAACAGTATAGTTCTCTTGCATCCATCTTTCAAATTCAAGGTCTGTCTCTTCGGGTTTCACCTTGCTGCCTGTGAGATACCCGAGTTTTCCTCTACTACAAACATAGATTTTTATAGACTGTGCCCAAGCAAGATAGTTCGTCCCATCTAGCTTAACTGTGGTAACACCATTCAAAACGGAATCTACTGAAGCAGGTCCAGAAACTGGCACCTGCTTGAACTCACTTCCGTATGCCTCCATTAATCAAACGGAAATCAAAGAACGGAAAATTTTGACTATGTAAACTTACTTGAAGTCAAACTAGAACTTGGGTGCTTGAAAAACTAGGGTTTTGCTCCGTCCAGCAGATGGGAGGAAGAGAGAAGACACTACCACACCCACCAGACTAACCCAAACTCTTCCAAACCTGAACCACCCTCCTTTAGCAATCACAAGACACCTTCCAAAAACAGAGCGCCACACCCAAGCTTCACCTTTCTTGGTAACCTCGAAAATCTCTAGTCAGCTAGGGTTTTGGGCAGCAGCAAAACAGCATCACTTCTTCGCAAAATCTGGCCAGAACTAAACTCTCCAAACCCTTCTACCAACTAGGCAAGTGATTCTCTATACTATAGAGAACCTATCTCTTCATACACTCTTGATTTTAGAGTGTATAGGAACAAAAAAAAAAAAAGAAGGAAGAGGAACTGAACCTGCTCTGATACCAAGATGTAAATCAGTCCTCTAATATCAAGATTAAACTTAGTGATTAGCAGAACAAAACAGATCTGAATAACTGTATGAGAGAGGAAGATGGCGAAGAGAAGAGGTAAGAGAAGAAGAAGTCAAATTAATCACCCTTCTCCTCAACCCTATTTTATTAATCTCTAAAAAATTGATGATGACAAGTATACCCTTAAGTGGGCAGCCAGCTTGGCAGTTACATAAAGAAAATAAAATAAGAACAAATAAAAGGCCCATTAAGTGAGGCCCATCAACATAAAATAAAAGATAAAATAAAGGATATCACACGAAAGGCTGTTAAGGGCCCATTCGGCCCAGTCTCTTTACAGGTTTAAAACACTGGTTTTGTTTTCCTTGCTCTAATATTCCACTCAGTGAACAATGTTGTATTCATTATCCAACATCATAGCTCTAATGCCTCAAATCCTGTTTGTGAAATGCAACTCAAGAGAGGGAGAAAATAGGAATTTGAAAGATGTTCCATATGGAATTTTCAATAGCAAGTAGAGGAACGATTGAACAGAAAGAACAAAATGGTCTTCATCAGATGGTTTGGATAAATTATCAAAGTTCAGATAGCGAAGGAGCTTGTTGAGATAAACCAACAGGAAATCAAAGCTGCCCAGTTGCGATAATAGGTTATAACCAGATGGCAGAACCTCCAAGGTCTTCTTCTATGCTCCTACTTAATTTTTCTTCTTGTTAATGAGTTTATTATGGCATGAACTTTTTTCTATTTTTATTTTTTATATTAATTACATAAAATTCTAAGTAACTGTATTATCTATACCCCACTCTTACTCTTTGTTCTAACTTGGCTAGCTCCCCGCTGTCAACCTGAACCATTATTTGAATTTGAATAGAGTGGAAGAGTGACTCTAGATTATTGCAGGCTTAGGCCCAAATATATAGAGTGGACTAGGCTTAGATTAGATTATCTTTGCACAGATAGCTGAGTCCAGATCCACTAATAAGAAAAATGCTAGAATTGCATGTGAAGACCATCTACCTTTCTTGCTGAAGATCCTCCCAAAGTTTGTATTCCTTTGTGGAAAATGAATTCACTATCAATGACTCCCACCTTCTTTGTCCGATCACCCTATAAACACAGTGCATACCGATGAATATTGGACAAAATTATGCTTCTCAATCTGTTTGGGGTAAAAGAAAAGGAACTTGAAAAAATAAGCAGCATGGAAACAATTTAGATGCTCATATTAACAGAAGCTGAATAACTAGAACAGATCTCTAATAGCCGACAAAAATATGAGTACATATATGCAAGCCTTGATGCATCTAAATAATCAGAAATATTCCAAATGGTCCATTTTTTTTTCTTTTTTTGCTTTTGATTAGAACTACCAATGAATGAGATTTATTCAAGTGTGCAAGAAAAGGGTGAAACCCTTTTTTATTGTCTTTTGGCATGTGTGTGTGTATGTTGGAGGGGGGGGATGCATAATAAAATAAACATAGGATTGAAAAAAAAAATAGTACAGCAAAATCCCTGGCCTAAGACTCCAATACAAGTCAGCCCTACCAGCTCTTTCTCTTGATAAAGCATTCTGTAGAGCATTGGCAGATCTAGGGATCCACCTGGATGTGCTTTCATCCTAGCAATTACATTTTGTACCCAAATCTGACAATCTAGTTTCTATCCTAATGTAAGACATCATAAGAACCATCTTCACATTCACATGTATGAAATGACATGGAAGAAGTAGCTTCCAGTGTCAACAAGATTAAAAAAGCACTAATAGTTCTAAGAATAATAAGGAATCTAGGGACCCTTTGAAGGAATGGCAGTACAGAATAAATAATGTTGTTATTATGTTTTTTCAATATGAACGAAAGGAGGCATAATTAGTGCAAAATTTATCTGAAAGTAGAATAAATACAAAGATGTCCCCAAAAAATGTTGTGTTGGCCCATAATCTTAAGATTAATTTGTAAAAATTGTTCTAAACTCATAAAAAGAAAAAATGAAAGAAAACAAAATGCAAGGAATATGGATTAGATGATCAAGATTAAGCTGGAAGAAATTGATAACATATAAAAAACAGAGTAAAAAGTAGGAAAGTAAAGGATAAAACTCATGGATATGACATCCAAGGACCATGCAGTGTTTCTGCTTCTTGTATGTAAAGTAAATCTACCTGGGCACAATAACCAAGTTTCATGTCCATTCCCCATCCGTGAACAAGATCATTCTGCACAGACCCGAACAGCATAAACATAATAACATGTAGCAGCAAATCTGCAATGAAATCTAAAAAAAATGCAAACTTTTTCTCTGTTGTGCTAGTTAATGCAATACTCGTTCTTACACAAGAATCAAAACTGCATTTAAAATGCACAACATTATCAAGTCTGAGTGCCTGACAGATAATTTTGATAATTTTCTCTTAATGAAGTTTATCAGCCATGTTATTACTCTAACAACTTAGATTCTAATAGATTTTCTAACAGCTACATGTTCTTCCTGCTTGAGCTGTCGAGACTAACAAATTTCTGGTAAGCATAAGTTGGACCATGATAAGCCTTGATAAAATCTGATTTAGTTTCATCACCAAGAGCGGAATAGTTGCATCTTGCATGTGTACCTCTTCATGCAATACTCAGATACAAAGGTGCATGGGAGGGATGTTATGAATTGATTCAATTAGCATCATGTATTGTTGCATTTGCAGGAACTACATCAATCCACATGTAAACTATTTCATGTTAATATTATCTACGAAAGGTGATTATTTTAATATTTTTGTAATATAAACTTACTTTGGCATGGAATATGTGGAAAAAGTTATTACATATTTTGTACTATTGAGAAGCATGAATTAATATTTAGGAGCACCACTTGGAATAAACATTCATTTTCAAATCAGATATTTAATCAAAATGGAAGTAAATTATCAGAAATTCTCAAACTTTTGACATGATTTTTATGTTCAAAATCATCATCATCCTAATTGTTATTGTTACTCTTGTGTCACTTTTAAAGGCTAATTGAACTGAATAGAACCTTATAAGAACTATTTGGGGATGGCTATACTAATTCTCTTCATACCAAGGATAATATTCTCTGTTTGCAGTGACTCTTATAGCCCTTTTCATTATACTTCAACGACATTCTCTTTGGCCTCTCATTAGCTCTTCTGAAACCCACAACTTGCATCAGATCACTCCTTAAAAGTTAAAACTGCTATGTCAAAATTTTTTCATATTAATGGGACATACATTGAGCATATGAATTTGAGGAAGGCAACACTAAACAGATTTCTATCATATTGAGGATAATGTGATTGTATTCTGGGCAATATTTTCAAATTCAGAGATAAGTGTTTTATGATTAATTAATTAATGAAAATGGAAGTCACTCAAACAAAATCAATTACCATAGCAACGGTTGGGTATTAGAAGTTTGGGCTGATAGGGTTTTTTCTTTTTCTCTTTTTTTTTATGGGGCTACACAACTGGGGGGAGGAAGTGCCCATCCCCCAAACCCATAACCCCCCAACCTGAATTAGGTGGGATTCAATCCCAAGTCTCCACTATAAACAGCCAGGGACCTTACAAACTGAGCCACCTGGCACCTTCCTGAGAGATTGATTTTTTTTAATCAATAATTTCAGAATTTTATTGATAACAGCCATAACAGGTTAATGTTTAGTCAACCCCAAAATAGGACTTTAATCGGGAAAATTGAATAGGGTTTCCAAGAAGACCACGAAAAGAATAAAAGTAAGTCCAGTGCTACTTTATTAATTGTGTTACAAGGATGTATAAACAATGAGTGTTGCCTCTTGTTAGGCTGATACTACCTAACCCCTTCCCAAATTCATATGGCTAGCAGATGCTGTCTTTGCGAGGAGCAGGACAATGTCAGGCACATTTTCATAACCTGCAAGTTTGCTGGTTTCTTATGGAAAGTGTTCACAGCCATGTTCGAGGTTTCTGGTTTTCATCCAACCTCAACTGCAGAGATTCTCTTCATGGCCCAGGCTGTGGAAGTAAGAAGGCGAAGGTGATATGGAGCTGCATTCCATTCACTGTGTGCTGAAACATATGGAAGGAGAGGAACAAAAAGAATGTTCGAAGACAAAGCTTGCAGTATGGATAGGATGGTAGCTGCGGTAGCAGATTAGTGGCAGATTGGGTGCTGATTCTTCCAGATTTCAGGCACATAGATAAGGAGGATCCGGGGAATAAGTTAGGGGAGGTATTGGGTTTTCAAATATGTAAGTGGAAAGCTTACTTTGATCTCAGTTTGTTTTGTTACTGGGTGATGACTTGCCACCCTTAAAATTGTAATCCCTTTTTTCTTTAATGAAATTTTCTCTTTCCTTATCAAAAAAAAAAAAAAAAGAAGAAGAAGAAAAAGAAAAAGAAAAAGAAGACTGCCTCTTGTTAAGCTGATACCACCTAACCCCTTCCCATTACAACTAATTTTCACAATCTCCATTTGGTACCCCCTCCCCTTTCCCCAAATGGTTGTTCCCTATTAATGAGTTAGAGTGTTAGCTGATCTTGGCACCCAATTAATTGTTGTTCCCAAGGTCCTTGTCAGGCTGCTAATCTCTCTTAGGCTGTGTTTGGTTTGAAGGAAAAATTGGGAAAAGAATGGAAAAGTGGGAAAACCCTTACAAACCTTGCATAGATTTCCCTACTTTTCCCTTTCTTTCCCTACCTTTTCCTTCAAACCAAACACAGCCTTAAGTGTTAGACAGTTTTGTATGCCCTTAGCTTCAACCAAATTGATGTACTTTATGAGTTTATTGTAAATGAATAAAAGTGCATATTTGATTCATGTTCCCTTAGTATGTTTCTGTGTAATACCCTTAAACTGGACACTTAATGAGACTCGTGTTAGTTTAGAATGTTCACAGCTAGTGGGTCGGTCTGGGGAGACCTATCCTGACAAGGCTAACACTGTGGTGCCACCAAGTCGGTTGGGGTGGCTTGTCTCAGCTACCGGGGTGAAACCCGAGGCACATACAGTGTGGGATTAATTTAATCTTTGAACTAGACCAAATTTCCAGTATTGCCCTGGACCTTGGAGATTGATGGGCAAAATTGGAAAGTTACACCCGACCCTAGACTCGATTATGATACTGCACTAGGTGTCGGATTGGGTTGTCTTTGATGTACCAATCAGTGAGATCCTTAGCGGGGGTCAAAACCTAGGTATGTTAGGACAGTCTGAGAATTCATCTGAGTGGGTGATCATAGTGACAGGATCAACCCCTTTGTCGGACAAAGGTAATGATCGGGGATGCACTCTCACTGATGGGAACCAAGACTGCCGGCAGCCGATTTCAATCGTTGAGATTTGTTTTTGCAAAATATATTTTATATGAAATATAAGAGTATATATATTATGCTTTCGAAATGTTTGCAAAAGGTTTTAATTCCCGGGATCCATACCTGAGAGAGTGCAACACTGTTCCTTGCAGCCGAGGGAGAGGTCCTCTCTTGTCGGGCAGTGTATGATCATTATGGGCTGAGAGGTTAAGTGTAAGGCCATTGAGGATAATACCTGATGGGCTAATCTTGCATCTGCCCACAGTCCTTGGGTGTTACAAGGTGGCTTGGCCCAGGGACCACTTAGGGTAAGTGTTGGGCCCATAGAGCCCATCTGATGGGTTTCAGGGGTGCACTGTTCATAACAGTGTATTCGGCCAGGCCTTGTAACAAAGGCTGGGCTGAACCCATGTGGCTGATGTGTAGATCAATGTTTGGGTCCCACGCCATACAAGGAAGCCCAACTAGGCAGCAGTTTGGAAGGCTTAATGAATACATAACCCTGAATGGGCCTTAAGCCCATTTCGAACTGGGCTAATTTGATTAGTCTTTAAGGGGTGAATTCTGAGATAAGATCAATTTATAGGATTGGGCCCACACCCTATCCACTCAGAGAGTCCAAGACCTAAATGAGATTTAGATTTGGAAACTTCCTAATTAGATTAGGAACTGGCTGATCTAATTTGCAGATAAGATAAGGATTATCCCTTATCTTAAAGGGACTTCTAATCTAGATATGATTTGGGTTAGCAACTCCTAATGGGATTAGGAGTTGATCCATTAAGTCTTTAAAAGGAAGAGGGGGCGGCAGCCTTTAGACACACAACAACCAACAGACTCAAGTCTTGTCTTCAGAGCTGAGATCACAAAGGAGAGAATTCTGCACCCTGCAAATTCTCTCTAGCCGCCTCCTTCCTGCAGCCGCCTATAGCAGTTCGATCTCCATTGCTTGGGAGAAATCAAGATCGGATCTTGATTCCAATCTTTTGGAGAAAAGATTGGCAGGAGTTGTATTCACTAGCCGCCCAGGTGATTCTTGGGAAGAATCAAGTTCTTACGAAGGACACTGTTGATTCTGCTCCACCCTACACTGCGCCATCTTCAGTGGAAGCGGTTTTTGGTTTCTACCTTGGGCGTGAACACCTCCATTGAGAGATATTATTTCTCTGTATCAGGTATTATCTCTCTCCTTTTGGTTCAGATCTAGTTCAGTTTATGGTTCAAGAATGATCCTTGAAAATATGATTTTCTAAATAGGGAATTCGATTCCCAGTTGAAGGGAAAGAAAATATTTTTTGAAATTCGCCCCCCCCAACAGACTCAAGTCTTGTCTTCAGAGCTGAGATCACAAAGGAGAGAATTCTGCACCCTGCAAATTCTCTCTAGCCGCCTCCTTCCTGCAGCCGCCTATAGCAGTTCGATCTCCATTGCTTGGGAGAAATCAAGATCGGATCTTGATTCCAATCTTTTGGAGAAAAGATTGGCAGGAGTTGTATTCACTAGCCGCCCAGGTGATTCTTGGGAAGAATCAAGTTCTTACGAAGGACACTGCTGATTCTGCTCCACCCTACACTGCGCCATCTTCAGTGGAAGCGGTTTTTGGTTTCTACCTTGGGCGTGAACACCTCCAATGAGAGATATTATTTCTCTGTATCAGGTATTATCTCTCTCCTTTTGGTTCAGATCTAGTTCAGTTTATGGTTCAAGAATGATCCTTGAAAATATGATTTTCTAAATAGGGAATTCGATTCCCAGTTGAAGGGAAAGAAAATATTTTTTGAAATTCGCCCCCCCCCCTTTATTCCGCAATCTTGGGCGTCCATATGATGGATTTCCTATCCATTCAGTGGTATCAGAGCCATGGTTCAAATCTTGAAGCATTCTGTTTCAGATATGAACCTGCGCAAATAGGGAGAAGGCATTCTACCCAATTTGCACAGATATGGGTTTTGGGAAATTTGTTCCCAAAATAGATGGGCAAATAATCTGAAATTAATTTTATATAAGACTGATTATTATTTAGAATAGTTCTTTATAATTTTCTTGATTTATGGATTGTTCGTACAAGAGGAGATCAAAATCTTGTTTTGCGCAGGGAGAACTACAAGATTTGCAGTTTATTGAATTTATTTATTACATTTGGTCTGCAAATAATTTTTTTTTAGACTCAATGTATAGGCATTCGATCTGATGTAATAATTAATAGAAATAGGATTTCTATTTTTTAAATTTTGGATCAAAGATGGTGGCGCAGAGGAGGAGATTTCGCAGATGGGAGATTCGCTATCTGCGATTTGCAGTTTGAGAAACTACAATCTGTGATCTAACCTTTGTTTTGCAGGTTGGAGTGTGCGAACAGCCTTGATTAACTGATTATTGTTTTTCTTTCATCAGTTATTTAATTTCAGATTATTTACTTGAATTAAGAATTTAATTAAAAATCAAACCCTAGACCCATTCGAACCAAGATTGGTTAAAACTGTTTGGACCAATTCTAGAGTTTAATCAAGGCTGAAAGTCAGCCCTAATTTTCCCACTAATGGGCCTAAGGATTGGTATTTAATTAAATGGTTAATTCGGCCCAGCCTGTAAAGGCCCAGTTTTAAATAATTAAAACTGCAAAAGCCCATTTTAAAAGATAAAGCTATATGGGCCGAACTGGGTAACCCTAATTCAGCCCATATACCTAGATAATGTTAATGGTTAATATTATGGAATTTTAACGGGCTTCCAACGGGCCTTACAGATAATTAATTGATTGGATCAATTTATCCCTGCATGAGATGTATGGATGTGTGATGTGCTACGTACATGGGCCATAAGTACTTGGCCCATGCTCATTCGATAGTGGCTCTTGTGCACACCATGGCTGAATGCACATCATTGCCATGGTGTCCCTTTTTGGTCATTGGATGACTTCCCTCAGTGGTGGGCCCCATACCTCAACAAGAGGTTACGTGCGGAACCCTAGCCGATTTAAGGCCCACCAAAATCTGGCTTTATGAAAGTCAGTGGGAGCCACTTTGGTTTGGCCTAAATCAAACTAGGGCGTAATTTTGTTCCCTCCAGCTAATATGAGTGCATGTGATAGGGAGATTCATATGATGAACTCTCTAAAGGCCTTCCATCACTAGCATGAGGATGGGTCCTTCAGTAATGAGGAAACGCACCAGAAAATGGGCTATCCATTTGCTGTTGGGCTTGTCTGAATGTTTCATAAGATGATAGAGGCGTCATAGACCGATGTGGGAGGGGCTTCACCAGAAAATGGGAACTCTCTCACGATACCTTGGCGTTTACGAATATGATGGGTAAGCACTCACTGGACAGAAAGGTTTACCTGAAAACAGCTTTGAACCTTGTCTGACAGAGGCCAAAGGGAAAACTCATATGATGAATGGATATGATCCTTCACAGAAAGGTGGTGGGGTTATTCAGCTGAAACAGTTCGCTCCATGCACCCTATGTGATTTCCCACATTTCCAGAGACAACCCGTAGTCTCCGTCACTGAGAAATGAGGGAAATCTCAGAGATGAATAAATGGAAATGGATCGTAGATTAAAATCCATATCTATGAAATGAACATGAATCAAATTAGGTTGTGGACTGATGTTTGCTCTTTTATCAGAAAATGGCAAACGGATCTTTTGCAAAGCTTCTTGATGACAACAAGCTTAAGGGCCCAAACTACGCCGACTGGTACAGAAACCTTATGCTGGTCCTAGCTTCAGAAAAGCTGGACAAAGTGGCAAAGAATCCTGCCTGGAACGTCCGGGTGACAGAGCTTCCGAGGCCAGAAGGAGAGACTATCAGGAATGGGAGGAGAAAAACTCCCTAGCCCGGTGTTACATCACCGCCTCCTTGGACAACCCAATACAGAGGCAGTTCGATCAGATCGAACTTGCCAAAAACATATTGGACAGCCTGAGGACGATGTATGAAGAGCATAATCGTTCTACTCGGCAAAAGGTCTTGAAGCAGTTCATGACCACTCAAATGTCCAAGGGCCAACAAGTTCACGACCATTGTCTTCGGATGATGGGTTACATCAACGAACTGGAGGCTCTTGGATCCGGGCTAGACCTTGCAACCCAAATAGACGCTATCCTTAATTCTTTGCCTCCTTCCTTTAATCCGTTCATCATGAACTATAACATGAACAAGCTGAATGTCAGCTTGCAAAAGCTCAGCAATATGTTGCAAAGAGCTGAAGAACTAATTAAAAATGATGAGCCTGTAGCTATGCTTGTTAAAGCTAGCAAAACGGGCAAGAGAAAGAGGAAGGCAAAGAAGCCTCAGAAGAAAGCCACCAAGGGCAAAAGGCAGAAGAAAGACAAAGCATCAGATGCATGTCACTTCTGTAAGAAGACCGGCCACTGGAAACGGAATTGTCCTACCTACCTGGAATCCAAGAAAGGTAATTTCGAAACCTGTGTTATAAAAACCAATTTATTGGTAGCTTCTGCATCCTAGTGTATTGACTCCGGGGCTTCAACTCATGCATGTAACTCACTGCATGGGTTCAAGGTAAGCAGAAGGCTGAGTGAAGGAAAAGTCACTCTCTACTTGGGGACTACTGCAACTGTTGCAGCCGCGGCAATAGGAACCGTGGAGTTAATTTTTAGAGAAGGAAAAATTGTACTCAAAGATTGTCTTTATGTACAAAACTTAAGAAGAAATTTGATTTCTGTTTCAAAACTGTGTGCAGATGGTTATTCTATATTCTTTAGTAATACGATTACTATTAAAAGAAATAACATATTCATCGCATACGGGGAACTGGAGAACGGTATCTATGTTCTACATCCTTCTCTAGAAACTAACATAACCGAAACTACGTAGGCTGAAATCCCCAAGAAAAGAGCCCGTGATACAGTTAATCCCACGTGTTTGTGGCACTACCGACTTGGCCACATCGGTGTTGACCAAATCACAAGGTTGGTAAAGGATGGTCCTTTGGATTTTCTAACTGTAGAAGATCTTTCCACCTGTGAGCCTTGCCTGCAAGGCAAGATGACGAAGCGGCAATTTAACGGTAAGCCTGAAAGATGTACAGGCACACTTGACCTAATACATACTGATGTATGTGGTCCCCTGAGTGTTAGGACACGAAATCAACACGTGTATTTCATCACCTTCACAGATGATTTCTCACGATATGGTTACATGTACCTAATGAGACACAAGTCTGAATCCTTTGAAAAGTTCAAAGAGTTTAGACAAGAGGTCGAGAAACAACTGTGAGAGAAATTAAAGCCCTTCGATCAGATCGAGGTGGAGAATATCTCTCTGCTACGCCACATCTTAACGGTGTTTCAGAGAGGAGGAATAGGACCTTATTGGATATGGTCCGGTCACTTCTCATACACTCCGAGTTACCCACATCCTTTTGGGGTTACGCATTAGAAACTGCGATCTACGTGCTGAATCGGGTTCCAACCAAATCGGTTCCGAACACTCCATATGAACTTTTGACCGGAAAGAAACCAAGTGTCAGACACTTGAAGATTTGGGGTTGTCCAACACACGTTAAAAGAACGAGTAAAGACAAGTTGGAATCCAAAACCAGTCGTTGCTTGTTTGTAGGCTACCCAAAAGGCTCTGTAGGTTACCTTTTCTATGACCCAAGTGAGCAGAAAGTGTTCTGTAGTCGAAATGCCCAGTTCTTGGAGACCGATTATATCCTGGACACCCATCGTCGGGAAATTGTTCTTGATGAGGAGAGCTCAGGCGCAATGGGAGATGTCCCACAAGTTCTAGGTAGTGACCAACCTAGAAGATCCACTCGGGTATCCAGGCCACCAGTCCGTTATGGTTATGACCAGGATAGTTACCTGGTGAAAACCTTGACTAGTGAGGAGGATCCTGTGACTTACACGGAAGCTATGTTGGACATAGATTCCCAGAAGTGGGTGGAGGCCATGAGAGCAGAGATGGACTCAATGGAGACCAATGGAGTCTGGACTCCAGTAGATCCGCCCTCCGGGGTAAAAGCAATCGGTTGCAAATGGATTTACAAGAGGAAGAAGGGCCCCGATAGTAAGGTTGAGACCTTTAAAGCTCGTCTGGTGGCGAAAGGGTACACTCAGAAAGAGGGCATCGATTATGAGGAAACCTTTTCGCCTGTGGCCATGCTTAAATCCATTAGGATCCTGCTAGCTGTAGCAGCATACCATGATTATGAGATTTGGCAAATGGATGTCAAAACTGCATTCCTTAATGGAGATCTTACTGAAGATATCTATATGCAGCAGCCGCAAGGCTTCATAGTTGCGGGTCAGGAAAACATGGTATGTAAACTTAATAGATCCATTTGTGGACTTAAGCAAGCTTCTAGAAGTTGAAACATCCGTTTTGATTCTACCGTCAAATCGTTTGACTTCGAGCAGAATCCGGATGAACCCTGTGTTTACAGGAAGTACAGTGGGGATAAGGTTACCTTCTTGATTCTGTATGTAGATGACATTCTACTCATTGGGAATGATGTAGGAATGTTGACTATGGTAAAAGTATGGCTTTCACAGCAATTCTCCATGAAAGATCTTGGAGAGGCCTCCTATATACTAGGTCTTCGACTCTATAGAGATAGATCGAAGCGGATAATAGGATTATCCCAATATGCCTACATTGACAAAATAGTCAAAAGATACAGCATGGAAAACTCCAAGAAAGGAAATGTTCCTTTCAGGCACGGAGTCACTCTCTCCAAGAAGATGTCTCCCAAGACTTCTGAGGAGATTGATGGCATGAAGGACGTTCCCTATGCCTCTGCCGTAGGGAGCATCATCTATGCCATGCTGTGCACTCGCCCTAACATTGCTCAAGCAGTGAGTGTAGTAAGCAGATTTCAGGCCAACCCACGGCAGGAGCATTGGACTGCTATGAAAAACATACTTAAGTACCTTCGAATGACAAAGAGTTTTGTCTAGTATTCGATGGTAGCTCACTACAGATCCAAGGGTATACAGATGTCGATTTTCAGTCAGATCCAAATGATAAAAAGTCTACATCTGGGCATGTTTTCACGATAGGATCGTGTGCTGTTTGCTGGAAAAGCAACAAACAGGGGTCCACTGCAGACTCCACGACCGAGGCCGAGTACATTGCCGCAAGTGAGGCTGCCAAAGAAGCCGTGTGGATGAAGAAGTTCGTTCACGAGTTGGGAGTAGTTCCATCCAGCACATCACCCATCCCATTGTTGTGTGACAACAATGGAACTATTGCTCAGGCTAAGGAGCCACGAGCCCACTCGAAGTCGAAGCGCATCGAGAGGAAGTACCATGTACCGAGGGAGATTGTTGGCAGAGGGGACGTCCTGATTCAGAAGGTAGCATTAGCGGAAAATGTAGCAGACCCATTGATAAAGCCACTATCACAGAAAGTGTTTGAGAAACACGTGGAAAGCATGGGACTCCGGCTAGTACCTGATTGGACCTAAGTGCAAGTGGGAGTTAGACAGTTTTGTATGCCCTTAGCTTCAATCAAATTGATGTACTTTATGAGTTTATTGTAAATGAATAAAAGTGCATATTTGATTCATGTTCCCTTGGTATGTTTTTGCGTAATACCCTTAAACTGGACACTTAATGAGACTCATATTAGTTTAGAATGTTCACAGCCAGTGGGTCGGTCTAGGAGACCTTTCCTGACAAGGCTGACACTGTGGTGTCACCAAGTCGGTTGGGGTGGCTTGTCTCAACTATCGGGGTGAAACCCCAAGCACATACAGTGTGGGATTAATTGAATCTTTGAATTGGACCAGATTTCCATTATTGCCCTGGACCTTGGAGATTGATGGGCAAAATTGGAAAGTTACACCCGACCCTAGACTCGATTATGATATTGCACTAGGTGTCGGATTGGGCTGTCTTTGATGTACCAATCAGTGAGATCCTTAGCGGGGGTCAAAACCTAGGTATGTTAGGACAGTCTGAGAATTCATCTGAGTGGGTGATCATAGTGACAGGATCAACCCCTTTGTCGGACAAAGGTAATGATCGGGGATGCACTCTAACTATGGAAACAAAGACTGCCGGCAGCCGATTTCAATCGTTGAGATTTGTTTTTGCAAAATATATTTTATATGAAATATAAGAGTATATATATTATGCTTTCGAAATGTTTGCAAAAGGTTTTAATTCCCGGGATCCATACCTGAGAGAGTGCAACACTGTTCCTTGCAGCCGAGGGAGAGGTCCTCTCTTGTCGGGCAGTGTATGATCATTATGGGCTGAGAGGTTAAATGTAAGGCCATTAAGGATAATACCTGATGGGCTAATCTTGCATCTGCCCACAGTCCTTGGGTGTTACAAGGTGGCTTGGCCCAGGGACCACTTAGGGTAAGTGTTGGGCCCATAGAGCCCATCTGATGGGTTTCAGGGGTGCACTGTTCATAACAGTGTATTCGGCCAGGCCTTGTAACAAAGGCTGGGCTGAACCCATGTGGCTGATGTGTAGATCAATGTTTGGGTCCCACGCCATACAAGGAAGCCCAACTAGGCAGCAGTTTGGAAGGCTTAATGAATACATAACCCTGAATGGGCCTTAAGCCCATTTCGAACTGGGCTAATTTGATTAGTCTTTAAGGGGTGAATTCTGAGATAAGATCAATTTATAGGATTGAGCCCACACCCTATCCACTCAGAGAGTCCAAGACCTAAATGAGATTTAGATTTGGAAACTTCCTAATTAGATTAGGAACTGGCTGATCTAATTTGCAGATAAGATAAGGATTATCCCTTATCTTAAAGGGACTTCTAATCTAGATATGATTTGGGTTAGCAACTCCTAATGGGATTAGGAGTTGATCCATTTAAGTCTTTAAAAGGAAGAGGGGGCGGCAGCCTTTAGACACACAACAACCAACAGACTCAAGTCTTGTCTTCAGAGCTAAGATCACAAAGGAGAGAATTCTGCACCCTGCAAATTCTCTCTAGCCGCCTCCTTCCTGCAGCCGCCTATAGCAATTCGATCTCCATTGCTTGGGAGTTGTATTCACTAGCCGCCCAGGTGATTCTTGGGAAGAATCAAGTTCTTAGGAAGGACACTGCTGATTCTGCTCCACTAGCCTCTACTAGCCTCCATTGAGAGATATTATTTCTCTGTATCAGGTATTATCTCTCTCCTTTTGGTTCAGATTTGGTTCAGTTTATGGTTCAAGAATGATCCTTGAAAATATGATTTTTTAAATAGGGAATTCGATTCCCAGTTGAAGGGAAAGAAAAAATTTTTTAAATTCGCCCCCCCTTTATTCCGCAATCTTGGGCGTCCATATGATGGATTTCCTATCCCTTCATTAAGGTGTGCCTGTATTCTGTAATGTCATTCGACTTGACAATTTTTCCCTAACCACCACATCACATTTTAAGAATCACCTTTCACTGCTTTGTTCCTCAATTATAGCCTTTTACTCAACCTTAGGCTTTTTTTCAAAGCCTATGGGGCCTGAATTTAAAGCCATCACAGCCCCATGGCTGTCTCTAAGAAGAAGAAAAGACTACTGTCAACAAACATTAAGCTGACTACTCCAGAGAGAATAAGAAATCCCTATATATATATTGACAAAAGATAACTAATATATTCAAAAGAGGCAAAAAAAAGGGGGAGATGTACATGAGAATAAGAAATCCCAATAATTGGCCACTGGTTGGCTCATTTAAATGGTTTGTGAATGTACAAAATTCTAGTTCACCCCAGTGAAGTTTGATATCATAGCTTAGCCCTTGTACAAATATGGAATTACTAGTCTCCTCTATCAGTTAAAACTCCAACATGAAGAAGACATGAATGGGACAAAGTAGTTTACCTGGATAAGATTCCAAACACAACGCCAAGCATATCTTGAAAATACCGGAGCCATCACCTCAACCCATCTGTAAATTTAGTACACTAATACTTAAGTTTTCCAGCTATCATTTTATAGCAGGAGAAAGATAAGATGAATATATCTAATCATAACAGTTAATCAAATCAATCTAACAAATAAAATAAATGTAAAGGAAAAACAGGATTCAAGTAGGTGGCTCCATATAGTTGAGACAAGGTTTAGATGTTGATGAAAGGGTAACATCTAAATAGAAGCCAAAAGTATACCCAGTGCATGGTGGTCCCTCACTGGCATCTGAACATTTGACACTTCCTCGACTATCATATACTCTTCTGCAAAGAATAATTGACAATTTTGTACTTTATCAATATGCTTTTGAAGAATGGACAACAATGATGATGATGGTAACTCATACTGTCAATGGCATGCCATTCACCTGTGGACAATCTTGGATCTTTTGCGGATGGTAATTCTGTGATGTATATCTGAAGAATTTGGGTCCAAAGCTGGCTGAGATATCTCCAGATTCTCAGATTTCATAATTTTCAAGTATCTGCATTAACAAAATACCCAAGTTGGACCAATAACACAATAACCTCAACCAAAAGGCCTTTAAGTTCCTCACCTTGCTAGACACAATTAAATTGCTAACCTTAGCATGTATATATCTTGCTTTCTTCTTCAGTTAATCTTGGGTTAATTCTAAAAGAAAAGCAGCTAGAACAATGATTATATTATTTTTAGGCTTTTGTTTAGGAAGATTCTTGTAAGCTTCTTCCCATACAGAATCTAGATCCTGACTATTGTTTAAGCAAGTTGTTCTTTAGAATGCCTATATTGACCAATGAACAGGTGGATGACTAGGCTAAAAGCAATGGTTGGGAAAGACTATTATGAGTTGGCTATGGGAATCGTAGTATCTATTTTGTATGCATATCTACCTAAGCATAATTCTTTCTTCCTTTTTCCATTATTTTTTGAGGGGACATGGATCAGTGGATGTTGCTAAACAGTCACTTTGATGTCAAGCTATTTCTCCATATGCAAGCTGCTAGTACAGAGCAATTTTTAGCTCATTTAATTTCTTGTATCTACTATTTACTTTTTTATGTAACAATTTCTTCATTATTAAAAACACTAAAACATGGGATAAGTGAACCCTTTCAAGTTAAACCTATCTGGCACAGATAACAAAACATATAAGCCAAAAAAAAAAAAAACAACTATAGGACTTTGGAATAAGTTAAACACTTAGAACTTGTCCACATTAAATGCAAATAAAGAAGAACAGAGCAGGATCATTCCCTCTGATCAATTGTGTGTGGGCATGGAGTTGTCACATACAAGAGGACTATATCAGATAGTGAATGTTGCAAAACTCTTTGAAAAATGAAGACTTTCACTCACGATCTCAGCCTATCCAAACTTTTTTTTAAGTTTGCAAGACTAGACTGTGCAGTAAATATTATATACAGTATCTTTTAAGGCATATTTATAGTTTTTATAAAGTGCATCAATATCTTAAATTTAGAATACATCTTTTTCCATTAACTAGTCACCACATTGACTGGGGAAGCCAAAACAATTACTCATTGCCTCACTGCATGGATAAAAATGGTCAAGGGGATCCAGAATATATAATCATCTGGAGAGTCGAGAACTTGCTCTATTTTTGGTCCTCTATTTTTAAAGAATTGATCAGAAAGGAGTCTGCTTCTGGTGTTCCTGATTTAACTGGGCAGTTCAACTCTCTGGCTTGTTGTAGCAGAGACTTGGGATCAAATCCCACTACCACCACGGTTGGGGGCTTATGGGTATGGGGGATGGGATACGCCCCCCTCCAATTTGGATAGGCTGAAAGAAAAAGGTAATTTTTTTGGGGGAAAAAAAAGAATAAAGGATCTGCTCTGGTCAAACCAGGTTCAACGATTGCCATTCTGATTTTCAAAACATTGCTACAAACATGATCCCTGCTTGCCAAGAATATAATAAATATTTGAACAAATAACCACATATGATGCAATTTATTAAACATCATGTGCAACTCATTGTAAACGAATAAAACAAAACATAAAATGCATATACCCTGCAATTTTACTCAAATTTGCACGGCCACACGCCAAACTAAAGGCCTTTAATGCTTATTCACACTTCAAAAGGAACTAACTAACAAACATCATGGAAAATCTTGATATGTACCTTCCTGGGTGGAAATTTTCAACTCCCAAATCTTCATCCCAAAGAAATATATAATCATAAATAGAAACAACATCTGGATGCAAAAATCGTTTGGCAAACCACCTGAGATAAAAATATTGGATAAGATTAGGTCATTTACTGTGACTAGAACAAGTAGAGGGATCCTAAGGAAAGATTCCACTTGAGAGTTCTTCTAAGAGAAAATATGGAAAATGAAGTACTGAATCGTCATATCTCAAATGGTATCCCACCTCAAAAGTCTACACCCACACAAATTCCAAAAGAATGTGATAGACATTGTGTGTGTATTTTGCATCTATCTAAAATTCCAAAAAACAACATCAGCCTGTCATGTCAATCAAGGCTTTAGTATTGAATTCAATTGATCTATCTAAAAGCACATTTAGTTATCATGAGCTTATCACAAAATATCCAAGGATCCTACTATTCATTTTTATTCTTACTCCAAAAACATGCAATTTTCACAAGTCATTCATAATTCAAAATAGAATCTGAAGCAGATATTTCACAGCCATACCATTTTGTTTGGTTCTGAGCAACTATGTGTATGGCCTTGTTACTCCACTCTAAATCCCGCCAACCATCAACGTTCCCATCATAGTGGAAAAGGATAATAGTAAAGTTCTCTGAAATAAACTGAAATTCGATGAAATTAGACAAGCAACATTGTACTCCTAATACATGTAAAATGCACATAAACAACAGTACCTTTTGAACAATTGCATCAACATTTTGCTTCTGCTTAATACCTGCTGGAATTGCTAGTAAGCTCTTGTTCTTTGGAACTTTCACCTGGGAAAACAAATCTTCAGCATATTATTTATAGCTTAATTCTTGCAGTTTGCATTAGCAGGACATCTCTATTATATAGTTAAAATCAATGGAAACTTGGCTAAAGGGACAAAAAACCAATTAACCTGCTCATAAACATCAAACATGAGTAGTTGGGCCAACCATCTATGGGTTACATCCAATAATATATCTGATCATATCATATGATAAGAACAACAAGCCATTCTATTCTATAGCATTGGACCAAGGGGTAAAAAGAGAAGGAAATATCCAAATGGTCCAGGGTGAAAGTCTGACGAACAAGCTTTTGTTACAACCATATGATTAGGTCATGCCCACTTCAGGAAACAAAATTTTAGATAAAACAGCAAATCATACTAAGATCAGTATCTAACCTTCAACCTTGAGCTACTTGTCAACCATAATGGCTTCATTTCCATGTCAGATCTTGACTGTACAATACCACGAGGTAGATAATTCATTTTCATGGAAGCCACCTGAGGTTCCTACAGAGAAACAGAAATCAATTAACAAAACAAGGTAAAAAGAAAGTAGACTACAAATTGAAAGGAGACATTACAAGAAGTTCAGTCAGGAGCATATGGGCTGAATGGTGATCAATAGTCATGTAATAGCAGGGTAAGATGATTTTAGTTGTTTAGCACCAGAAAAGCCAATAAGGGGGAAATGAAAGATAAATAAATAAAAAAAGACCAGTTTTGGTGTGAGATGCAAGGATTTAAATGATTACCTTTATATTGCCAAAGGGATGTAATCTATCTTCCATCTGACAGTCACATAAAAATCCATCAGTAAGCTTACCATAAAAAAATACAGGAAGAACGTGAGTTAAAAAGGAAAAGAAAAGTCTTTCAAAATACAAACAATTGAAGACAAATGACATCAAGGTGCCTGTTGGGAAACCATGAGAATGATCGATCAACAGATAAAACAGAAAGCAAGCCAGCATAAATTTCCTATGAATTAAACATAAGAGGCTTTCTAGGCTAAATAGGGGCAACTGCTTGGTGCAATGGTAAATTCTCGGACTTGGACTGGCAAATGTGAGAACACAGTTCAAGTCCGGGAGAGGCCACCTTGTACGAAAAATAATGCCAAAAGTTAGGTCTGTATCCATTTTTAACCCCTCCCAAGACCCTGGACAGCTGGAACCATAATTGGGTAATGGCATCAAGTTATCTAGGATAAATATCAAACAAGTGGGATCGCAATATATATCATAAATATCAAATTGGGACATTATATTCATCCAATTCTTTCTGTTCTCCAATCTTTTTAAAGAAGATTAACAATTTATTTAATTAATTGCCTGAAGATGCCATCAGCAATATAATATGGCAATTCATCTTTGCCACAGGCAACAATTGAGGGGTATACACAATCAACAGACCATCCTGGCATACCATCTGGGCTGGCCCTAGATCATCTCACTTTAGAAGATGTCATTTTTAATGAATTGATTGCATTGACGTACCTCTGTATGCTGAAACTGATAATTTGTCATCCTATACACAATGAACAACATAACCATGCAGACCATTCCCATAAAAGGCAGCTGTTTCATCTTAAAGCCATGTGTTCCCTGCACTCCCCATCATATAATTAGATATTATATAAAGTAATCAATTCCAAATACTCTATACTGATTAAGAAAAAGAAGCATATGAGGTCAATCATTTAAAATTCAGAGTTTGCTTCCAAACCCAGAAAACACAGGTTTAGCAGAAAGGAAAAAGAATAGGGTAAATATTTTTAATGGTAAGAATAAACTATAAATCTTACCCCATCAAAAACATTTTTGATTCTTGACAGCCATCTCCATGATTTTACTGCCTTCATAGGCAACCAAGATTTTATTCAATTTCATACATTCTGTGCTTCAGAACATAAAAAACAGACATCATGTATAATTCTAATAAATTAATAATGACTCAAATATGGCAAAAATTCCACATTCCACCATAAGATTCAAACATCAAGCATGCCCTGTAAGGAGAAAGAACATTTACAGAAAGATATTGTTACTGATCAATAAATAAATTAACAAACATATAAATATGGCAAGGAACCAGTTCGTCTCTAGTATGTAACCAGCTGGTTTTAAGAAAACTATACTCAATCACCCCATCAACCAATCTACAACATTGATAAGTACAAAAAAGGGAAAGAACGTCAAGAACATTAATTATATTCTGTTAACCCGTACATGAAACAAATATGAACTAAAGAAGCCATCGAAGATGATTTTTCCACCCTTGGGCTAATGATTTCAAGATTAAAAAAAAAAAGAAATAAAATAAGTAAAAGAAAAAGATTGGGTATGAGAATGTCCACATTCTGTGCCAAAAATAGTTGACTATGAAATCCAAACAACTCGTGAGAGGAGTTAATCTTGCGATGAAACATGGCTCAGAATGATAAGAACAAAAGCAAAACATCCATGAGATAGATGACAAAAGGTCATCCGAAAAACGAAAGGATTCAGAGTTTTGCTTCTTTTTTTTTTTTTTTGCTGCAACTTGCTTCTTATTTTGAATGTTTAAAAGAAAAAACATTTTCCAGAAATGAGAGTATGGCGGATAAAAATTAAAGGCAAAAAGAAACGAGCGGAAAAAAAGAAAGAAGAAAAAAAAAAGCAAATTGTAACTAAATGAGCTGTCTACAGCACCAAAGCTAATAAGCATAAACGATGAGTTAAACACTTGCAAAGTAAACAAAGATTCTAGCTGTGAAACCACAAAAAGGCAGAACAATCATAAACGACCCACACATTACTTGGAGTTGCATCAACAGTGTTTGTTGCTGTTATTCCTTCTGCCCCTTCTATTTTCTCTGGCAAGTGACAACAGAGAAAAGAACGAAACGGAAGAAAACTGTACAAACCGAAATCTCACGGCTCTAGGTCATTTGGGAATTGGGAACGTTTCGTTGGATAGTCTGACCTCCTGGTCTTCCGAAGGAAACCGGAATCAGTCAGTTCAAAGCCCATTCGAACAGAGCCTTGCATTGGGAATATCTCCCCATGAAATAAAATAGAAGTATCGAGATGTTCCCAATGCAAGGTTATGATGGCTGTTCGAACAGTGTTCTAATGGGCTTTGAACTGACTGAAGCCGATCTCCGATGGAAGAACAATTTCTATTCCGAAACAGAAACGTTCCAGTAAAACAATCACCAAACGGTCCAAACCCCATTCAAATTACCAGAATACCCCTTATACAGTCGAACCTACTTGTCCAACTTCTTAAAAATGAACTAATGAAGTTAAATAAAACACTATCGTCTTACTGAGCGTTTTTTCCACATAATCGTCTTACTGGAGAAAAAAATACAGGATGTAAATGAAAGCAGTTAGATGCCCGATAATCACGGAAGAGAATACAATACAATTTGGTATTCCTTACTTACCTCCTCTACCTGCTTGAATTTCGTCGGGACTAGAAACAGAAAAATTCCGACCACAGATTCCAAATTTCCCGCCAGAAAAAATGAACAATGATCTTCTCCCCTTCTTCTCCGTCAAATAAAACACGTAAAATCTTCCCAGAATATTGAACTTCCTCCCAAAAAAAAGATATTTCTGTTAACGAAGAAACGATCTAAAGCCACGCCGGAGTTTTCTTCTTCTCCTTCTCCTTTTACTTCAGAATGATCAACTACTTTACGACGCGTCTCAGGTGAAATGAGCGGATAATGAGCAGCTCCCTTGGAGAGGTAAAATAGAAAGGGCAAAAGTTACATTACCCCTCCATTACTTAAAACCAAAATAGCACCCCTTTCAACCGTATAATCAACGAACGCTAAGCGAAAACAGAGCAATCTCAGCGAAGAAACGATCTTCTCTAATCTATCCTGAGATCTGCTAACGTAAACCTCTCTTGCTTGATTCGGCTAGAGAAAGAAAAAGCTTGAAAGCTACTCAGGAACCTTTCTTTTCTTTAGACCTCAATATAATTCGAGCTTATTTACCACAAAGTACAAATATATTTCTCGATAGAAAACAAGATCTTCGACTGATGCATTCACCCGAGAAGGCAGAAGCTCACCAAAAATGGCATTCCCAATTTCCTATTCCCAATGGTCTGTGAAGTGAATCCAAACAAAATTTCAGAATTTCATAGCAAAAGTCCGGTGCATTACCCAAAGGCAAATGGGAGAACAGACAAGAACTCGCCTGAAAACGAGAAAAGGCTAAGCTCGAGAATCACGAAACTTGGAGAATTTAAATCACGAACTTTGTTTTGTTTCTTCGAAAGAAAAAAAGGATGGAAAAGGATGGAGATCCAAAATTGGATGAAGCTCAGAGACCAGTAGGATGCATATATCTCAGATTCGAATTGGATCAGACCGCTACCTCTAAAGAAGCAGAAGGAGAACAGAGAGAAATGAAAGAAAACAGTTCAACAGAAAAGGAACCAGAGCAATAGGAGAAGAAGAAGAAGACAGGAGAGGTGGGAGAATTATTAAGGGAAAAAGGTCGACACACGTAAGTATCGGAAGCGCCACGTTTCAAGGGAAAAGAGAAACTGCATCTGCATCGAATGCAAAAATTCCCGCCGATGAGCAACTCTGATTTTAATTTCGGACGCCCTGTAACGTGTCCTCCTCTCACTCTCTCTCTCTCTCTCTCAACTCACAGTCACCGGGGGCCAAGGCGACAAACAACTGAGCTCCTCCGACTCCGTTTCTGCTGCTTTTATAGTGTCATTAATTAATTATCTCTTTTTTCTAATAAACCTTTAATTATCGCCTTTAATTGTTAATTCTTAATAAAATTCCAAAAGTTCCCAAAACCTTACGCATTCATGGTTGAACCTCAAATCCATGACCTACACGTGTTGCCGATCCATAGGACATACGAATCAGATGCTCCTTTGTGCATTGAATCAGACACGTTAATATTTAATTGGTCGCCTCGCCGATCTTGATAGAATAAGAGGCAGGAAAGTGCAGCAGATTCCGAAAATCAGCAATTATAAGTGGAATTAAATAATCCAAAATCATGATTAATGATTACGAGTTTACGACCTTAAGGGATGAGAACACGAAACTCGTAGACCATGCTCAGCGATGGACCAGGGTCTGATCACACACGTGTTCACATGCATACGATTCAGGATCTAATAATCCTCACAGCTGTCTTATAAATTTGTTTTAAAACTTGTTAAGGTAAGCTAGAGATATTCGTGTGAGGACCAATGTCATGTCAGACTTACATATTTATTTAATGTAGGACCCACAGAGCAAGTTCGGTCCCCATACCGTCTCACATTCTTTTGCAGCCGTTCATCGAAAATAATCTTTCATCTTCCAAAGAATTTTCAAGCGATGTTGCTTCTGCGTCTTCTACGAGATCGGCTTCGGTCAGTGCAACAATTCGAACAGCTTTACAGCCTTGCATCGGAAATATCTTCGTATTTCTGTATTTTATTTGAGATATTTTCAATGCAAGGGCTATAATGACTATTCGAACGAGCTTTGCACCAACTGAATTAAAGAGGAACCCTATTTATTTTCTACCAAACAATACTGAAGAGTGAAAAAACTTATGTTGGCCAGATCTGATCGACTGTGACGCATAAAAACAAGTGTAGATGCTTGCTTGTAATGATAATAGAAGTAAACAAATCAGAGTAAGAGAAAAGAATCACAGAGTAAGAGAAGAATCGTGGGAAGTTGGCATTTGCAGGATTAAACAAATTGAATTCGTAAGTCTATTCCAAACAGCGTCATCACAACCATCTACAATAATTTCTTATCTCCCACCGACACGACAAATGATGTAAATGCATATAGTAGTAAGTATGGCCAACCGATGCTTATGGATGACCTTGTACTTTTTTAAGTATTTTCATTGAATGAATATGATTTTGACTTTATTGTTTGGGATTCGTGTGATGCATTAAATTTGTTAAAATAATTTCAGGCAACAGAGTTAGGGCACAAGTTAGGTATATGCAATTCAAGTTCGATCTGATTCAATCAAACCTTTTGTATAGGTTGAATTTGAGATTTTTAACTTTAAGATGGGCTTGAATAAAAAAAATAAAAAATAAAAAATAACTCAGATCTAAATTAAACTCAGATAAGCTTAAGTTAAGACACTGGGTAGTGACGATCTAATGTAATTTAAGTTTGTCCAATATTTCATGATATATATATTATCAACATATTCTATTTAGAAATTGATTATAAAACTCAATATGCTCAAGCCCAAGTCTATCTCGAGCAAGGATGATAACAAAATGGCTTTGAGGGAGAGTTTTATAAATTCTGGACTCTACCCACCATGTGGGTTGGATTTTGAGAATCCAAACCCTCTACACACATGAAAATGCAAAACCCTCCCCATATTCAAGGGTAGGGGTGGGTTGGGTTTAAAACCCCACATACAATTTTCTATTATTTCTTGTTACATAAAAGCAATAAGTAAAATAACATAAATAAACAACAAATTTTCCAATTATTTGATTAAGATATAAAAGAACACAAACTATCAATTATCTTTTACATCTAATTCAAAATATTATTAAATTCAACACCTAGTACATAAAGATTATATGCTTTCCAACAATATGTAAGTTGAGGGTCGGGTTTAGCATAAAACCGTATCCTACCCATAACGTACGGGTTGTAAAATCCCAAAACTCATTCTTCAAAAAAAGAAAAAAAAATGCCCCATCGATGTGGATAGGGGTGGATACCCACTAGATAGGGTAGAAATTGTCATTCCTAAGCCCGAGATGCTTAGTTAAGATTGAGTTCGGCCTAGGTTGGTAATTAAACTCAGGCTTAATCTTGAATTGGACCAAGTTTGATCTTGAGGTTTGAGACATAGGATTAGATTGACCATCAACCCGACACTATCCACTGAAGTTGCACTTAGCAGGGACCCATGCGATGCACGGGCTTTGTTAAGCAAAAGTTAAACAATAAAAGCACATAAGAGTGGACAATTGTTTTATATTTTAACCTTTTAAATAACTATCAATTAGTTATATTTTCTATACTATTTTTAATCATTTTTTACAATACAAAAATAATAATAATAATAATAATTAATTCCAACTAGGTTGTTCATTAAATTAGTGAAACTAACCAACATGACCCAACTCAACTCGAGTTGATCAGTTTTCTATTATTTCCATTGGGTTTTGGTTTAGCAATTTCCCAACATAACCAGGTCAGGTCAATTTCGATTTGGCCATTTGTAAATCGACAAAAACTAAACCGACCCAACCATATATATATTCTTATTATCAAACATTATTAAATCTATTATAATTAATTTTGTGTTTTTGATAAATTTTTTAAGATTATTATGTAATTTCTTTATTTAATATATTTTATTTGTTTATTCAATAATATTTAAAATATTAGTTAGTTATTAATTTTTTTAATATTTAAAATTAGTTATTTATAATATTATTTATCTATGTAAATCATATAATTATTTAGTTATTTCAATATTACTTATTTTTTGAATTTCATAATCCATAAAATTATAAGTTATACCATTATTACATAATTTCACTATTAATTTTGTAAAATATGAAATTATTATTAATTCAAATATTATGAAATCTGTTATAACGATTTTCTACTTTTGATAATTTTTTTAAGTTTATTACATAATTTTGTTATTTTAACTATTTAAATTTAGTTATGTTAAATATTTAAATAAAATGTAAAAAATTTAGAACTTTCATTATTTAAATTTTATTTATTTGAAAGTTATTACATAATATTAAATATTTTATTATATAATATTTATCTATTTTTAATATTTTTCATTTATAATGTTTAGTTATTGAAATTTTTAAATAATATATTTTTTATTTTAAATTTGTATTGTTTGAATACTTTGTAAAATTATAATTTATATTGTTAGTACATAATTTCGTTATTAATTTCCTAAAATTGTAAAATAATTAATAATATGAATATTATTAAATCTATGATTTTTTTTGTGTTTTTAATAAATATTTAAAGTTATTACATAATTTCATTATAATATTTAAATAACTTACAATTTTTTTAATTCGAACTTTCTTTTGATAGATGTAGATGAAAAGTGTGGGATAAGATAAATAGGAATTAGAGATAATTAGGACTTATATATAATTTAGGAGATGAATAGGAATTATAGATAATTTAGGCTATGTTTGGTTTGAAGGAAAATGTAGGGAAAGGTAGGAAAACCTTTACAAACCTTGTATTGGTTTTCCTCTCTTTCCCTTCCTTTCCCTACCTTTTCCTTCAAACCAAACACAACCTTAGGAGAAAGTGGGGGATAGCGGTGCCACTTGGTTGATTAGATTAGATTTTGGTAGAGAGAAATTTTAGAAATAGTTTTAGGAAGGGATATCCAAAGGTAGTTCAAATTAGATAGGCATGAAGTAAGGGTGTCAATTAGATTGGATTTGGTCCAATCCGAACCAGTACAATGTGAGTCCCTTATAAATGGACTAGGTCCAATCCAATCCAATGAATGTTTTGGACCAATTTGGACTAGTCCAATTCAATTTTTGGACCGTCCAATTTGTTCAAGTTCATTTTGATTTAGATTGGCTTCAATCCAAACCCGGTCCATTGACACATATGTTCTTATCTTATATCAATGGACCAGATATTGGCTTAATCCAACCCAATTCAATATAAATTTGTTACGGATAGACTAGGTCCAATCCAATCTAATAAATATTTTGGACCAGATTGGTCCAATCCATTGTCTTGTTGGTCCGTCTAATCTGTCCAAATTGATTTTGGAATGGACGGAGTTCAATCCAAAACCAAAACCAGTCCATTGACACCTTTAAGGACAGGTGTAAAAAAAAATTTAAGTGCTCATTGAATGTGCTTCCAACTTTGGAGACCAAATCTGCTCCACACACATGGCATCTCACACCAACCTCACAGGCACATCCCACTGTGCATTAGGAACATCTTCTATACTTATGTGTTATTATTTACGGGAGATATTCCTAATGGACGGTGAGATGTGCATGTGAGATCGTTGTGAAGCGCCCTATGTGAGAAGCAGATCCCAATTCCCAACATTGTGCCTACCTAATCCGGACCGGAACTCAGCCATATATAGAAATAAAATTAGGGGCCTCTCAGTATTTTAATGTCCAATGGTGTCATTTGGTAATTCGTTCTAATGCGAAGGCATTTTATGGTTGACCACCTCTTGGCATGAGGAGCCTTCATTGATTCGAAATCATTTTGACTTCAAATAGAGCATTTGCCTACTGAAAAGAGATTAAAGAGGTATCCTCTTGTATGGTTAACAATAACAGAAAACTCTTAACTCATGTTTAGTGGTTCAGACCCAAACATAACTGCATCAAGATTAACTTTGATGCTTCTTGCTCGAATTTTGGTAATTGTGCCATTAGATGTATAGCTAGGAACCATCAAGGCAAAGTCCTGGAGTCTAAAGCTATTGGAATTAGAATATCGGTTATCAATCTCGCAAAAACTTGGGCAGCTTGGAGACCGTTAATATTGCTATTAACTACATGGATCAGAAAATCGTCATCGAAGGTGATTCTAAGTTAATAATCGACTACCTCAATGGTAAACGATCACCTCCCTGAAGAAAGAAAAGTGTCATCAAAGAATGTCGGAACCTAGTTAACTTCTATAACTTAAATATCAAATTCAAGCATGCATATCAGGAAGCAAATCAAGCAGCAGACTGGTTAATTCGTAAAACTCTTAACAACCGGGAGTGAAACATAGAATTTAGGTATTGTGATTTTCTTTTTATTTGTGATGCGGATATAAGGGGAAGAACTACCCTCAGATTTGTGTAGCTCATCTTTTGCCATTAAAAAAAAATCATTTTGACTTTTCTGTACAAATAAAGAAAATTGCTAAAATTATAGAATCACTGTTTTGTTTAGAAAACAAACGTTCAAATCTGTGAGTCTCGCTCTCTCCTATGGCAGAGGGAAAAACTCGTTAATAAAATATGAGATGGATTATTTAAAACTGGAGAGAGCCTCAACGTAAGTTATTTCAGCTAGCCATTCTAGCTAATGAGAGATTGAAGAAGTGCAAATGGAGAAGATGGATAAACCCATAAAACTAGTTGAGATTTAAAGGAAAACGAAAATGGTTTTAGTGACATTATTTACCTAAATTTATATTGTATTTCTTAGTAAAGTTGGTTTGAATGTTGTATGTTTATTATAGACTGATAGTTAAGTTAGAGCTGCAAATTATTTGGACTTAATTATCGGATTTTTACTTATCCATTATTATTGGGTAGAATTGGATTTGGAAATATGATCAATTTATTAATTGATTTGAATTCTAATATTTATTGATCAACTTAAATTCTTTAGGATTAAGTGGGAATTGGGGTTAGATAGAATTAAAATTTTATTTATAATGTATATTTTTTATTTGGTACAGATTCATTAATTTTTTAATCAAATTGGACAAATGAGATATTAGAATAAGTAAATGAAGAGTTTGATTGTAATGTGGGAAAGACTTCATACCAGAAAAAACTAAAACTTATAGCCAATCGACCAACGTCATAAAACTGGTAACCAATCAAGTGGGTTTTTATCAAAATTGACAAGAGGTTTTGATTGGTCAAAACTCTTTCAGTATCATTTATTCCCAGCATCATAGTTTTTCTTGTAAATGAACCAAATTAGAATATGTATTTTGCATGTCTGTTGGATATTGGATCAGATTTGAATTTACCGATCAAAATTGGATACATTCTAATCCAAATTTTAGTTCAAGCCACATAAAAATTATTTTCAATTTATTTTAAACTTTGACATGCAATATCAAAGTTCATCTTTAGTTCATTTATTAATGTTATATAATATTTTGATTAGTTTAATTTAATTTCTAATGGTAGAAAAATTATGTACCCACCACTTTATACGATAGAAACATAAACTAGTGGGAAGTGATTTAACCGTTTTTGGTCACGTACCATTTTTTTCTGATGTATCAATTTTTTTTTGCTAAGTGCCTCACCATTTGACCTGCTCCCAGGAGAGGATGGTGGAGCTCCCTGGTGGTGAGGTACTTGGTGACGAGCTCCGTGGCGATGAGCAACCTGATCACGAGCTCCCTGGCGGTGAGCTACCTCGGTGGACTCGTCATTTGACCTGCTCCTACGCGGCATGTAACTCAGGGGATGGTGGAGCTCCCTGGTGTAGCGCAACCCAACTGCCCTCTGCATGAGGTGATCTCCTCTCCTTTGTAGGCAACGGGAGTTGAGGGACCTGCAAGAACTCCATGCCTAAGTTAGCATTCTGATTGTAGGGAGCTTGGAGAGAAATGATAGAACTGGAGAGCAGGGATTACCTCCATTTTTTCCTTCTCTCTCCTTTGTAGGCGGCGGGAGCTGAGGGACCTGCGAGAACTTAATCAAAGGACCTGGGGGTATTTTCCCGGCGGGGACTCTCCGATGCCTAAGTTAGCATTCTGATTGTAGGGAGCTTGGAGAGAAATGAGAGAGCTAGAGAGCAGCGATTACCTCCATTTTTTCCTTCTCTCTCCCTTGTCTTTGGGGGTCAGAGTCCTTAAATAGTGGTGTCCTGTCAAATCAGGTGTAACAGCCTCTATCAAGTCAAGTATAACCGCCTCTGTCTCTCTACCGCAGAGTACAAACGGCTGTTGCAGAGTACAGCTCTGCCAGTCAAGGGATAACTCTCGGGCCTGGCAGGCACGGCGCCACCTAGCGAGAGACGTGGGCGTAGGTCTACGGATCTGTTAGGTACGGTTGTCAAGCAGATCTTCTTGCGATACACCGAGCAGCCCCTAAGTGGCGAGCTACCTGTAAGTGCCGAGCTGCCCCTAAGTGGCAAGCTCTTCGTAAGATGCCAGGCTGCCTGTGGCGAGCTACCTATGCTGAGCTGCCCCTAAGTGATTGGGTATTTAGCAATAGTGTGGCCCGTAGGCTTTGGGAGCGACTCGTAGTCCACTCTTATTGACTTTGCCCTTGCCGAAGAGGTGACTGGGTCTTAAGTAGTAATGTAGTCCGTAGGCTTTGGGAGCGACTTGTAGTCCACTCTTCTTTGACTTTGACTATGCTGAAGAGGCGGCTGGGTCTTAAGTAGTAATGTGGCCCATAGGCTTTAGGGAGTGACTCGTAGTCACTCTTTTTTGACTTTGCCCATGTCGAAGAGGTGACTAGGTCTTAAGCAGTAATGTGGCCCGTAGGCTTTGCTTGTAAGGTATCAAACAAACCAGGTGTCGAGATACCTGTGAGGTGTCGGGCTGACCAGGTGCCGAGCTACCTGTGAGGTGCCAAATTGACCAGGTTTTTAGCTGCCTGCGAGGTGCCGAGCTTACCAGGTGTCGAGCTACCTGCAAGGTGCCAAGCTACCAGTGAGGTGCCGAGCTACCTGTAAGGTACCGAGCCGACCAGGTTGGTGCCTTAGAGCTCTGATTGCGCTGCATCAGCTTCGTAATGCCAGTCACCCACTACTACAAGAAGCTACTAGGAACTCAACCTTTGAGGGCAGCACTACTAACTTTAGGTCACCAGCTCACACGGGAGCCTTGGAAGGCTCGACCAGTAAGGGCGCCTATGTAGTCTGTTGGCCGCCAACTCCCGCAGAAGCCACGAAGAGCTCATCTTTATTGGAGGGACCTTGTGAAAAGGACTGATGAGGCGTTACCTGAATTGAAAGTAAACTTAGTCTGTTAGCTCCCTTCGTAATCTTTGAGTTCACAAAAAATGTAAACTATAAAGCGAGAGCTTCAATTTCTAAAAAGTGAGGACTTAGCTTTCTAGGAGAAGAGGACTTAGCTTTTGTAGGATGAGAACATAGTTTTTCGTAGCGTGTTCCCACAGACGGCACCAATTGATGTAACCGTTTCTGTTCACGTACCAATTTTTTGTGATGTATCAATTTTTTTTGGCCAAGTGCCTCACCATTTGACATGCTCCCAAGTGAGCTACTTGGTGACGAGCTCCCTGGTGGTGAGCTACTGGTGACAAGCTCTCTAGCGGTGAGCTACCTGGTACGAGCTCCCTGGCGGTGAGCTACCTGGTGACGAGCTCCCTAGCGGTGAGCTGCTTGGTGATGAGCTCCCTGGCGGTGAGCTCCCTAGTGGTGAGCTACCTGGTGATGAGCTCTCTGGCGGTGAGCAACCTGGTCGCGAGCTCCTGTGAGCAACCTGGTCACGAGCTCCCTGGTGATGAGCTCCCTGGTGCAGAGCCACCTGGTGAAGAGCTCCCTGGCGGTGAGCTACCTGGGTGGACTCGTCATTTGACCTGCTCCTACGCGGCCTGTAACTCAGTGGATGGTGGAGCTCCCTGGTGTAGCACAACCCGACTGCCCTCTGCATGAGGTGATCTCCTCTCCTTTGTAGGCGGCAGGAGCTGAGGGACCTGCAAGAACTCCATATTTTCCTCCTCTTTGTAGGCGGCAGGAGCTGAGGAACCTGCGAGAACTAAATCAGAGGGCCTGGGGGTATTTTCCCGGTGGGGACTCTCCGATGCCTAAGTTAGCATTCTGATTGTAGGGAGCTTGGAGAGAAATGATAGAGCAAGAGAGCAGGAATTACCTCCATTTTTCCTTCTCTCTCCTTTGTAGGCGACGGAAGCTGAGGGACCTGCGAGAACTGAATCAGAGGACCCGGGGGTATTTTCCCAGTGGGGACTCTCCGATGCCTAAGTTAGCATTCTGATTGTAGGGAGCTTGGAGAGAAATGAGAGAGCTAGAGAGCAGGGATTACCTCCATTTTTTCCTTCTCTCTCCCTTGTCTTTGGGGGTCGAAGTCCTTATATAGTGGTGTCCTATCAAATCAGGCACAACAGCCTCTGTCAGGTCAAGCATAACCGCCTCTGTCTCTCTATCGCAGTCGTTACTGCCAAAGCTGAGGTGGCGGGTGCAGACGGCTGTACCCAGATCTGTCAAGGGACAACTCTCAGGGCTGGCAGGCATGGCGCCGCCTAGCGAGAGACATGGGCGCAGGTCTCCGGATCTGTCAGGTACGGTTGTCAGGCAGATCTTCCTGTGATATGCCGAGCTACCCCCAAGTGGCGAGCTACCTGCAAGTGCCGAGCTTCCCCTAAGTGGTGAGCTCTTCGTAAGATGCTAGGTTGCCTGCGGAGTGGCCAGCTGCCTATGCCGAGCTGCCCCTAGCTATACCGAGCTCCCTGAGCTATGCCAAACTACTTGTGGCGAGCTCTACCGAGCTGCCTGTGGCGAGCCATGCTGAGCTTCTGTAAGTAGCAAGTTGTGGCAAGCTCTACCGAGCTGCCCGAGCTTCCCGAGCTGCCTAGTTGTCAAGAGGCTGCACTTGGTTTGCATGAGGTGCCAGGTGTCACAATTTCATTGGAGGGCCAAATCCGCCTCATCATTTGCCCCCCACTCCCGAGCTGAGAGTAACTCAGCGAAGGGAGTAGATTTCTTCTTTTGGCCCGTAAGTTGACGAGCTAGTAAGTGCTGATCCAATTCCTTAGGCTTTGGGAGCTGCCCGTATGTGGTGAGCTGCTTGCCAATGGCGAGCTTCCTGTAAGGTGATGAGGTCTCCGCCAGTCCAGTAGTGTAGCCCATAGGCTCTGGGGGCAACTTATAGTTCACTTTTGTTGATTTTGGTTATGCTGAGGAAGCGACAGGGTATTTAGCAATAGTGTGGCCCGTAGGCTTTGGGAGCGACTCGTAGTCCACTCTTCTTGACTTTGCCCATGCCGAAGAGGCAACTGGGTCTTAAGTAGTAATGTGGCCCGTAGGCTTTAGGGAGTGACTCGTAGTCACTCTTTTTTTACTTTGCCCATGTCGAAGAGGCAACTGGGTCTTAAGTAGTAATGTGGCCCGTAGGCTTTCCTTGTGAGGTATCGAACTGACCAGGTGCCGAGCTACCTGTGAGGTGCCAAACTGACCAGGCGTTTAGCTGCCTGCGAGGTGCCAAGCTGACCAGGTGCCGAGCTACCAGTGAGGTGCCGAGCTACCTGTAAGGTGCCGAGCCGACCAGGTGGGTGCCTTAGAGCTCTGATTGCTCTGCATCAGCTTCATAATGCCAGTCACCCACTCCTACAAGAAGCTACTAGGAGCTTGACCTTCGGGGGCAGCACTACTAACTTTAGGTCATCAGCTCACACGGGAGCCTCGGTAGGCTCGACCAGTAAGGGTGCTTATGTAATCTGTTGGCCGCCAACTCCCGCGGAAGCCACGAAGAGCTCATCTTTGTTGGAGGGACCTTGCGAAAAGGACTGATGAGGCGTTACCTAAATTGAAAGTAAACTTAGTCTGTTAGCTCCCTTCGTAATCTTTGAGTTCACAAAAAATGTAAACTATAAAGCGAGAGCTTCAATTTCTAAAAAGTGAGGACTTAGCTTTCTAGGAGAAGAGGACTTAGCTTTTGTAGGATGAGAACATAGTTTTTCGTAGCGTGTTCCCACAGACGGCACCAATTGATGTAACCGTTTCTGTTCACGTACCAATTTTTTGTGATGTATCAATTTTTTTTGGCCAAGTGCCTCACCATTTGACATGCTCCCAAGTGAGCTACTTGGTGACGAGCTCCCTGGTGGTGAGCTACTGGTGACAAGCTCTCTAGCGATGAGCTACCTGGTACGAGCTCCCTGGCGGTGAGCTACCTGGTGACGAGCTCCCTGGCGGTGAGCAACCTGGTCACGAGCTCCCTGGCAGTGAGCAACCTGGTCACGAGCTCCCTGGTGATGAGCTCCCTAGTGGAGAGCCACCTGGTGACAAGCTCTCTGGTGGTGAGCTACGAGGTGACGAGCTCCCTGGTGGTGAGCTACTTGGTGACGAGCTCCCTGGCGGTGAGCTACCTGGTGACGAGCTCCCTGGCGGTGAGCTCCCTGGTGGTGAGCTACCTGGTGACGAACTCCCTAGCGGTGAGCAACCTGGTCACGAGCTCCCTGGCGGTAAGCAACCTGGTCACGAGCTCCCTGGTGGAGAGCCACCTGGTGACGAGCTCCCTGGCGGTGAACTACCTCAGTGGACTCGTAATTTGACATGCTCCTACGCAGCCTGTAACTCAGGGGATGGTGGAGCTCCCTGGTGTAGTGCAACCCGACTACCCTCTGCATGAGGTGATCTCCTCTCCTTTGTAGGCGGCGAGAGCTGAGGGACCTACAAGAACTCCATCTTTTCTTCCTCTTTGTAAGCGGCGGGAGTTGAGGAACCTGCGAGAACTAAATCAGAGGACCCGGGGGTATTTTCCTGGCGGGGACTCTCCGATGCCTGAGTTAGCATTCTGATTGTAGGGAGCTTGGAGAGAAATGATAGAGCTAGAGAACAGGGATTACCTCCATTTTTTCCCTCTCTCTCCTTTGTAAGTGGCGGGAGCTGAGGGACCTACGAGAACTGAATCAGAGGACCCGGGGGTATTTTCTCGGCGGGGACTCTCTGATGCCTAAGTTAGCATTCTGATTGTAGGGAGCTTGGAGAGAAATGAGGGAGCTAGAGAGTAGGGATTACCTCCATTTTTTCCTTCTCTCTCCCTTTTCTTTGGGAGTTAGAGTCCTTATATAGTGGTGTCCTGTCAAATCAGGAGCAATAGCCTCTGTCAAGTCAAGCATAACCGCCTCTGTCTCTCTGCCATAGCCTTTACTGCCAGAGCTGAGGTGGCGGGTGCAGACGGCTGTTGTTTAGTACAACTCTGCCAGTCAAGGGACAGCTCTCAGGGCTGGCAGGCACAGCGCCGCCTAGCGAGAGACGTGGGCGCAGGTCTCCGAATCTGTCAGGTATGATTGTCAAGCAGATCTTCCTGCGATACACCAAGCTGCCCCTAAGTGGCGAGCTGCCCCTAGCTATACTGAGCTCCCCAAGCTATGCCAAGCTACTTGTGGCGAGCTCTACCGAGCTGCCTGTGCCAAGCCATGTTGAGCTGTTTGTAAGTGGCAAGCTCTACCGAGCTGCCCGAGCTTCCCGAGCTGCCTAGTTGTCAAGAGGCTGCACTTGGTTTGCATGAGGTGCCAGGTGTCACAATTTCACTGGAGGGCCAAATCCGCCTCATCATTTGCCCCCCACTCCCGAGCTGAGAGTAACTCAGCAGAGGAAGTAGATTTCTTCTTTTGGCCCGTAAGTCGACAAGCGAGTAAGTGCTGATCCAATTCCTTAGGCTTTGGGAGCTGCCCGTATGTGGTGAGCTGCTTGCCAATGGCAAGCTGCCTGTAAGGTGAGGAGGTCTCTGCCAGTCCAGTAGTGTAGCCCTTAGGCTCTAAGGGCAACTTATAGTTCACTTTTGCTGATTTTGCTCATGCTAAGGAAGCGATTGGGTATTTAGCAATAGTGTGGCCCATAGGCTTTGGGAGCGACTCGTAGTCCACTCTTCTTGACTTTGCCCATGCCGAAGAGGCAACTGGGTCTTATGCAGTAATGTAGCCCGTAGGCTTTGGGAGCGGCTCGTGGTCCACTCTTCTTTGACTTTGCCTATGCCGAAAAGGCGACTGGGTCTTAAGTAGTAATGTGGTCCATATGCTTTATGGAGTGACTCGTAGTCCACTCTTTATTTATTTTGCCCATGTCGAAGAGGCGACTGGGTCTTAAGCAGTAATGTGGCCCATAGGCTTTGCTTGTGAGGTATCGAACTGACTAGGTGCTGAGCTACCTGTGAGGTGTTGGGCTGACCAGGTGTTGAGCTACCTGTGAGGTGCCGAACTGACCAAGTGTTGAGCTGCCTGCGAAGTAACTAGCTGACCAGGTGTCGAGCTACCTGCAAGGTGCCGAGCTACCAGTGAGGTGCCAAGCTACCTGTAAGGTGTCGAGCCGACCAGGTGGATGCCTTAGAGCTCTGATTGCGTTGCATCATCTTCATAATGCCAATCACCCACTCCTACAAGAAGCTACTAGGAGCTTGACCTTCGGGGGCAGCACTACTAACTTTAGGTCGCCAGCTCACACGGGAGCCTTGGAAGGCTCGACCAATAAGGGCGCCTATGTAGTCTGTTGGCCGCCAACTCCTATGGAAGCCATGAAGAGCTCATCTTTGTAGGGGGGGGACATTGCAAAAAGTACTGATGAGGCTTTATCTGAATTGAAAGTAAACTTAGTCTGTTAGCTCCCTTCGTAGTCTTTGAGTTCATAAAAATTGTAAACTATAAAGCGAGAGCTTCAATTTCTAAAAAGTGAGGTCTTAGCTTTCTAGGAGAAGAGGACTTGGCTTTTGTAGGATGAGAACTTAGCTTTTCGTAGCGTGTTCCCACAGACGGTGCCAATTGATGTAACTGTTTCTATTCACGTACCACTTTTTTGTGATGTATCAATTTTTTTTGGCTAAGTGCCTTGCCATTTGACATGCTCCCAGGTCAGCTACTTGGTGACGAGCTCCCTGGTGGTGAGCTACTTGGTGACGAGCTCTCTAGTGGTGAGCTACCTGGTGACGAGCTCCCTGGCGGTGAGCAACTTGGTCACGAGCTCCCTGGCGGTGAGCAACCTGGTGACGAGCTCCCTGGCGGTGAACTACCTCAGTGGACTCGTAATTTGACCTGCTCCTACGCGACCTGTAACTCAGGGGATGGTGGAGCTCCTTGGTGTAGTGCAACCCGACTGCCCTCTGCATGAGGTGATCTCCTCTCCTTTGTAGGCGGCGGGAGCTGAGGGAACTGCAAGAACTCCATCTTTTCCTCCTCTTTGTAGGCGGTGGGAGCTGAGGAACCTGCGAGAACTGAATCAGAGGACCCGGGGGTATTTTCCCGGTGGGGACTCTCCGATGCCTAAGTTAGCATTCTGATTGTAAGGAGCTTGGAGAGAAATGAGAGAGCTAGAGAGTAGGGATTACCTCCATTTTTTCATTCTCTCTCCTTTGTAGGCGGCGGGAGCTGAGGGACATGCAAGAACTGAATCAGAGGACCTGGGGGTATTTTCCCGGTGGGGATTCTCCGATGCCTAAGTTTGCATTCTGATTGTAGGGAGCTTGGAGAGAAATGAAAGAGCTAGAGAACAGGGATTACCTCCATTTTTTCCTTATCTCTCCCTTGTCTTTGGGGGTCGAAGTCCTTATATATTGGTGTCTTGTGAAATCAGGCGCAACAGCCTCTGTCAAGTCAAGAGTAACTACCTCTGTCTCTCTGCTAGAGCTGAGGTGGCAGGTGCAGGCGGCTGTTGCAGAGTAGAGCTCTGCCAGTCAAGGGACAGATCTCAGGGTTGGTAGGCACGACGCCGCCTAGTGAGAGACATGGGCGCAAGTCTCCAGATTTGTCAGGTACGGTTGTCAGGCAGATCTTCCTGCGATACGCCTAGCTAACCCTAAGTGGCGAGCTACCTATGCCGAGCTACCTGTAAGTGTCGAGCTGCCCCTAAGTGGCGAGCTCTTCGTAAGACGCCAGGCTGCCTGTGGCGAGCTGCCTATGCCGAGCTGCCCTAGCTATACTGAGCTCCCTGAGCTATGCCGAGCTGCTTGTGGCGAGCCATGCTGAGCTGCCTGTGGCGAGCCATGCTGAGCTGTCTGTAAGTGGCAAGCTGTGGCAAGCTCTCCTGAGCTTCCCGAGCTGCCCAGTTGTCAAGAAGCTGCACTTGGTTTGCATGAAGTGCCAGGTGTCACAATTTCACTGGAGGGCCAAATCCCCCTCATCAGGAAGGTTGTTTGTTTGGAAAGAACAAAATGCAAAGTAAAATGATATGTTCCTTACTTTATATAAAATAGAATGAAGGTAAAAAAAAAGTTGTAAATTTTGTATTAGTTTTTTGAATGCAAAATTTGCAAATCAATTAGTTGAAATGAAACAAAAATGCAAACTTTTATTTAGTTTTCAAAAAAAAAAACTTTTATTGAATATACAAATCTTAATACCAAAAAAAGGGAAGAAACCTAAAAATCTGAACCTGGAGTAAATTTTAATGTAGGGGGTATTTGATACATTGGTGTTGTGTTGTAACAGTGTTTTGGGTTGATCGCTACATCATATATGAGTGGCATTTCAGCTAGAAAAATGCATGTTGTGAGAAAACATCAAATTTGACATTTAATTCTTGATACAGAATAATTCTTGTATCGATGGAATGTTATGTATGGTGTTTTAACAACGATATAGATACTATTGAGGTGAAAAGTATGCTTTTTTGATAGAATGGATGTTAGTTTTTTTTTTTTTTTTTCATATGTAATAGAAGGTAGATTTGTTTTTTTTTTTTTTTTCTCTTTTTGGCAAACGAATGCTTTGATGAAAAACCATTCTCTCTCTCTTTTTTGATGATTCCTAGTCTTCTCCGGGTTTCTCTAGGTCGATTCCCAGTTTTTTTTTTTTTTTTTTAGCAAAAAAAAGGTCACTTTTTTTATGTTTTTATTTGAGGGTGTTTTGGGGGGTTGAGTGGTTTAGGGATAGATTTTTGTTTCTAGGTTTAATAAAATTTAAGGTGGCCTCCCCTACACCTAGAATAATGTTTTGGAGCTAAAACAATAAAAATTTAAAACATTTTAAATACAAATATTCTCTCTCACACAACCCAAAAACGCAATGGCAACTACCAAATATCTCCTAATTTGGGTTAGCACGTCAAATAAATGGAGCCTTAAGGATGAGTGAAATCCCTGCTATTTTCTTTTCTAGTTAGAAGGTCAAAAGAGGAAGAAAACATATAAAGACATTGGTTACGCTTAATGCTTAAGTCTTCATTCCTTTTTATGCATCAATGCATATGCATGGGTCCAGCCTGCAGGCACCGACTTAACCGTATATCTCAATTGTACATCAGGAACATGTCTTGTACTTATATCTTATTATTCATAAAGAAATATTCTTGATACACGATGGGATATATCTATGAGTGCGGTGTAAGGAGTGTTAACAAATTCTAATTCTCGACACATTGTACAATAAGATAAAATATAATGTTCTTTTAAAAGAGATTATCATGTGTTCGTTTTTTAAATATTATTTCAGTAAAACATCTCATATAAAAGAATTAATACGATCATACAGTGATAGTTTTGAGTTTTACTTCATAGTTGTCTTTTATTTCACATGGAAAACTCTCAATTGACCTAGACTGTTCAGCCCGAGAACCGTCCAAGCAACCGGTTCCATTTTACCTCAAACCCGGTCTCTGACCAAAAATCGTCGAATCAGTCAATGACCTGTTGACCCGTGCGATCAACCCGTTCAACATTTTTTGGCCATTTTTATTTTTTTATTTTTTATTTTTGTCGTCAGAACGGGCCATCCATTTGAACCAGATGGTCAAACCGTCGACCGGGAAACCGATGGCCAGAATGGTTCCATTTTCGGGTTTTTTTTTCTATATGTCAATAATTAGACGAAATAACTTTGTAGTCGTAGTCATGGGAAGGGTGGACATTGCAAGAGATTCTAAAACCTTGAAAGATAAATCGAAAGTGACCTTAAACACAAAAAAAAAATTGACGATAAATCCACCAAACTAGAAAACCCAAAAAAAAAATCAGAAAATCGAATTCAAAGTTCCGCTTTGAAATGGAGCTACAAATACAAGCAATCAAAGAAAGAGACAAAGTAGATCGTCTTATAAGAAAAAAAAAACATTGTACAAGAAAACCCAAAGAAAAAACAAAAAGGAAGAAATAAAAATAGTGGTAAACCCTAGACTATTTTGGATGATCTTGAAGAAGAAGACCAAATATAAAAAAAAAAAAAAACAACAAAAGCAGAAAATGAAAACAAAGGAACATACCGCACATGCTCGAATAAAGCCAACATTAGAAGAAACCTTTGAATAGTGAAAATCTAAAAGCACAAAATACCATGGTTTTCGAACCGTCATTGACCCAGACAGATGAACATTTCAGCCTGGGAATTGTCCAAGCAACCGGTTCCATTTTACCCCAATTCCGGTCCTTGGCCAAAAACCGTTGAATCGATCAACAACCCATTGACTCGGGTGGTCAAATTGTTGACCCATTCAATGGTTTTGACTATTTTTTTTTTATTTTTTTTAACTAGGAACCGTCCAAGCAACTAGTTCTGATTTATCCCAATCTCGGTCCCTGGCCAAAAATGGTTGAATCGGTCAATGATCCATTTACCCGAGTGATCAAACCGTCGACCCGTTGACCCATTCAGTGGTTTTTGGTCTTTTTTTTTTTGTTGTCAGAATGGGCCATCCGTTTGATCTGGATGGTCGAACTGTCGACTCAAAAACCGGTGGCCATAACAGTTCTGTTTTCAGGTTGTATGTGTCACACGCTCGAATGACATAACATGTATGATATTGCTTAATGGACCTCACACACAATTTTTTGCATGTAATTTTTTTATCAAAATTGGTCGCCCGTCGAACTGGACGGTTGAACTGCCTTTTTTTTATTTTTTAATTGGGAACTGTCTAGGCATCTAGTTCTGTTTTACCCTAATCCCGGTCCCTAGCAAAAAACGTTGAATCGGTTAACAACTCATTTAACCAAGTGGTCGAACCATCGACCCATTCAATGGTTTTTGGCTATTTTTTATTTTTTAATTTTTGTTGTCAGAATGGATTGTTCGTCCGTTCAAACCTAACTGTCGAACCGTTGACCCAAAAATCGGTGGCCAGAACAGTTTCATTTTAGGGTTGTATGAGTCACACACTCGAATGACATAACACGTATGATACTACTTAATGGACCTCACACACTCAATCTTTTCCCTATAAATTTTGTTGTCAAAATGGGTCGTTCATTTGAACGGACGGTCAAACCGTCAACCTGAAAGCTGGTGGCTAGAACGGTTCCATAATTTTTTGCTTGTAATTTTTGTTATCATAATGGGCCATTCATTCGAATTGGACGGTCAAACCATCGACCCAAAGCTGGTGGTAGATATATTTAAATATATATATATTAAAGGGTTGCCATTTGGTGAAAAGGGAGACCACCCCTATCCCTTTAATAGATATACTAGCGGAGGGACCCTGCTTCGCAGGGGCTGGAATGGAGCCGTTGACCCGTTGACCCAGTCCCTAGCCAAAGCTGTTGAACCGGTCAACGACCCATTGACCCGAGCGGTCAAAGCATCGACCCATTGACCTGTTCAATGGTTTTTGGCCATTTTTTATTTTTTTAATTGGGAACCATCCAGGCAACCGGTTCCGTTTTATCCTAATCTCGGCCCCTGGCCAAAAAACATTAAATCAATCAATGATCCATTGACCCAAGCGGTTGAATCGTTGATCTGTTCAATGGTTTTTGTTTTTTTTTTCTTTTAATTTTTGTTGTCAGAACGGGTCATCTGTTTGAACCGAACAACTAAACATTCGACCCAAAAACTAGTGGCCAGAACGGTTCCATTTTCAGGTCATATGAGTCACACGCTCGAATGACATAACACGCATGGTATTGCTTAATAGACCCCACACTCAATTTTTTGCATATAATTTTTGTTGTCGGAATGGGTCATCCATTTTTTTATTTTTTTAATTGGGAACCATCTAGGCAACCAATTTCGTTTTACCCCAATATTGATCCTTGTCCCAAAACCGTTGAATCAGTCAATGATCCATTGACCCGAGTGGTCGAACTGCCAACCCGTTGACCCGTTCAGTGGTTCTAAATGTTTTTTTTATTATTTTTGATTTTTAACAGCCAAACCTTCGACCCAAAAACTAGTGGCCAGAATGGTTCTATTTTCAGGTCATATGAGTCACACGCTCGAATGACATAACACGTATGGTATTGCTTAATAGACCTCACACACTCAATTTTTTGCCTATAATTTTTGTTGTCAAAAGGGTTGTCCGTTTTTTTATTTTTTTTAATTGGGAACCGTCTAGGCAACCAATTCCGTTTTACCCCAATATTGGTCCCTGGCCAAAAACCGTTGAATCAATCAACGATCCATTGACCCGAGTGGTCGAACCGCCAACTCGTTGACCCATTCAATGGTTTTGAACGTTTTTTATTATTTTTAATTTTTGTTGCTAGAACGGGTTGTTTGTTCAAATCGGACGATTAAACCATCGACCTGAAAGCCGGTCGCCAGAATGATTCCATTTTCGGGTCGTATGAGTCACACACTTGAATGAGATAACATGTATGATACTGCTCAATGGACCTTACACACTCAATTTTTTGCCTGTAATTTTTGTTATCAGAATAGATTGTCTGTTCGAACCAGACGATCGAACTGTTGACCCGAAAACCGGTGGCCAGAACGGTTCCGTAATTTTTGCTTGTAATTTTTTGTTGTCAGAACGAATCGCCTGTTTGAACCGAACGATCAAACTATCGACCCAAAAACTGGTGGCGAAAACGGTTCCATTTTCAGGTGGTATGAGTCACACGCTCGAATAATATGTATGATACTACTTAATGGACCTCACAAACTCAATTTTTTGCCTATAATTTTTGTTGTCATAACGAACTGTCCGTTCAAACCGGATGATCAAACCGCCGACCCGAAAACCGGTAGTAAGAATGGTTCCATAATTTTTTGCTTACAATTTTTGTTATCAAAACGGGCCATTTGTTCGAACTAGATGGTTGAACCGTCAGTTGTTGGAACGTTATTAACAATATTTATCAATAATAGTAAGTAATTATACTATTTAATTAAATAATCATTAATGATAGTTTTAATAATATTATTTAGTTATTCTTGTTGTAACAATAATTATTAAATTTATGAATAGGATTTATTAACAATATTCATTAAATTAATAATTACCAAAATTAAATTTAATTAATAGTATTTATCAGTAATAGTCAGTAATTATAATATTTTATTAAATAATCAATAACAATACTTTTAATAAATTTTTTAATTATTTTAATATAACAATAATTACTAAATTTATTAACAGTATTTATAATTTTAATTTAAAATAAAATTAAAGTAAATATCTTTTTATTAACAATATTTATAATAACAATAATTATTAATTATAATCACTAATTATATATTTATTAAATTACTATAATAATCAATAATTATTAAAACCGCGTTACTAAATTTATTAACATTATTTTTTAATAGCAATATTTATAATTTTAATTTAAAGTAAATATCTAGTTATTAACAATATTTATAATAGCTGTAATTATTAATTATAATCACTAATTATATATTTATTAAATTACTATAATAATTAAATTATTAATTACTGTAATAATTAAATTATTAAATTAGTGTAATAATTACTCTCACGTGGGATCTACTTGTGCGAGTAGATTCCATTCCTAGATATATGAGATCGATTGAAACTTGTCCGGGTCATCGTTGAAATGGCATCTAGAGCCATGTGGCCTTCGAATCATCTTTCCCATGTCGGCACCGCCTAGTCAGTTCCGCGGCATACACACACCACACAGGCCACGCAACATAGGCAGCCCGACTTGGCCGCCCAACACTAGTCGCCCAACGCTGGCTGCCCAATACTAGCCACCCAACACTTTCTGCCCAACACTGGCCACCCAACGCTGGCCACCCAATGCAGGCTACCCAACACTGGTCGCCCAACGTTGGCTACCTAACATCAGCATATAGCGGCATATGGGCCACCTCAGTTTGATCTATGACATAAACACGCCCCACAACAAGGGCCACTCTACGCTACTTCTGTAGCCCCCTCTACCTTATCCTTTCAACTACATCAGCCCCACGACACACGGATAAGTACAACCAAGAATAGGAGAAGGATGAGGATAATTCTACTGGGGATCAGGATCCTATCCCTAAGACCTCGGCGGAGAACCTCACCTCAGCAACCCCGGAAGTCTAATCCGGTTAAGAAACAGATTTGCGGCTATAAAAAGGTATCCCCCGCTTGAGGTAAGGACATCCAACTTCTGACACCCATATTGTTACTCTGCTCTAACCAGCACCCTTATTGTTCGGCCCAATCATCCACTACCTCCTACTGACTTAAGCATCAGAGTGCCTACCCGGAAATAACTCCTCAGGCCTTTGACTTTCCTTTCTTGATCATAGGTCTTGAAACATGACCCCATCCTTCCACCTCGGCACTGCCCCATTGGCAAAGATTATCTGACTATCTTCCTCAATTCGTACACTACCTTAGATCGAACTGCATCAAAACTTGATGGAGAAAGGACTTCCTTTTGTTTAGCACCATCAATAAACCATCAAACTATCAAAAGTTTGATATGCTGTAGTTGCAATAGGAGAAAAAATCTACTGTGGTCATGGTCGCATGTGACCCAAATACGTACATACAAGTTTTTGAAGAGAAAAAAAGGGTTTATGTGATATTATGTTTTTTATTTAAAATGCCAACTTTTTGTTATTTCACTGGGTCTCTGCCAACAGACGAGAACAAATCATATGCTCATATACTCAGAAAAAGAAGGAATGCAGCACGTAATGTAATCAGAATCAGACTGTTTTGGGTCACGGGCGAAATGTTACTTAAGGCTCAGTTTGGCTCAGTTTGGAAGGAGTACAATTATATATGTACAGTGCAAATTCATACAAAATAATACAAAAAATACAAGGTTTTGTAATTTACATATTTGTATTTATATTTCTTTTAAATTGAATCTAAATAAAAAAAAAAAAAAAAAAACTTAGGATAAATACAAGCGGGACTCATGCTATTCATGGGAAAACCTGTTATAGGGATTAAGAGGGACAGAGGGAATGTAAATCTTTCATTATTTGATTTGAATTCACATCTGCGCCCCCACAATGTCTCACAGACATCTTCATCCTGTACTAGAAACATCTCCCTATGATAAAACCAGAGACGATGATATTATCATCGGGAGATATTCCTAATACACAGCAGGGATGTACCGTGAGACGTTGTGGGGCACAGATCTGAACTCATTTGACTTGGGCTCAATTTAGAAAGAATACAAATGCAAATATGTATAATATAAGTACATACAAAATAATACAAAATATAAGGCTTTGCAGTCTACATATTTGCATTTGTACTCCTTCCAAACTTAGCCTTAAGAAAAAAAAGCAATGAAAGAAATTATAAACTAATGTAAATCAACAAATAAATTCACTTAATATTTATAAGAAATTTAAAAGTTAATAAGATTACTACATATAAAGCTTGTGCATGGCATAGGACATTGTGATACACAGGCTTTGTTAAATGAAATTGAAGCAAAAGGAGCGCTATGATATTTTTTAATTAAATCAAGGTGATATAAAATTAAATTAATTTTGTTATTAGATATATATTTCAAATTAAAAATATTTTAAATCAATTCTTTATTTTCGTTAACTTTATTGGTAAAAAGAAATTCTATTATAATATTTTTATTCGTTTTAATTATTTCTTAAAGGAACTTAAATTTAAAAATTAATGTTATAAATATTAACTTTACATCAATTCTATTAATAAATTTGCATTACTTTTAATACTTTCTACTAAGTTTAACAGTTCTTATATTTTATAAATGAATTTTAATTAATAAAATTTAATACAAATAAGTTACATAATAAGGCCTAATACAATTTATGGGTATCATAAATTTCAAATTTTCTTTTAAATTACTAAATAGATGGGTATCACCAATCAATAAAAAGAATCATTGACAAAGAAGTTTAATAAAATCAGTGATGATAAATAATAATGTAATTTTTTTTTCTTTTGCAATTAATTAACAAACAATTAATGACAAAGGATTAATAAACGAACTTCTTTATAAAACTAGTGATAATTGATAAATAATGGATATATCAAATAAACGCAACATTTTCTCCTTCATAAAAAAGGTAATCTACAGTCAACACCTCTCTTTAATAAAAAATGCCAGATGTATGGGCCCAACCTCCCTCTACCAAATGACACCCAACATTCTTTCTCTCTCTCTCTTATCACTCTAGCAATTCCATATTGTTAATAACTATCCATGACGCATCGCCTACTTTTCTTCTTTTTATCTATTTTTCTTCTCCTACTTTCCTCTACTATTCCTCTCTTTGTATATTTGTAATTCCTAGTTATTTCTTCTTTGAAGCTGAATTCTAATCCCGAACCTGCCTATCTGTGTTGAACCATCTTCATGATAAAGTTGATTGTGGATGTTTTGGATGCCAAAAGATGGGCATGGATCAGGAAATCCCTTCGTTGACGTAAACTTTGATGATCAGCACCACCACACTCAGACAAAGGCATGCAAAGAGTTCAGTCTGATTGGAATGAAAAACTTGTCTTCAATGTATTAGATCCAAATGATCCTCCAAACAAGACCTTTAATTTGATGTGGTCATTTACAGCGAAAGGACATCATTGCTCTCGAACTTTATGCTATTCATGGTCCATGTTTTACTCCATACCTTCACAATCCAATATATGTTGTTGATATTGTGGGGCATCCTCCTCTACAGGAGCTCAACACAAAGAAGAAAAGCTCGATAAAGACGGTAAGAGCAATACAAAGAAGAAAAAGAAGGAAAAGGATGACTCACCTCACGTACTTGAAACAAAATTAGAAAATCCTATCTATCAAACACACCATTATATTTTTTTCCTTCTTCTGATTCAGATATGATATAAATCTGACCCAGTCATCATCTCTTTCACTCTTGTCTCTACTATAGTAATCTATGAACCAACCATCATTTATCGACTTTTGACCCGTTAACTTGCTATAGTGTTAGCGATGTAAAGTCATGGTTGAATGTTGGGGACTCATTAGAAAGTGATTTTCGATCAATAAACCAGCCAAATGACCATAAAAGAGGGAACATCTCAATCAGTGACAAAAAATTAATAAATCAGGTTTGGGTCAGGTTTAGGGTCACATATGGGATGTATCCAATCCAGTAATATCATCTTCTAAACCCGTTTACGGATATAGTACTGTTTTGCACTTTTGCTTGAGTTAGTGCTAGTTTTCGGCATGAAACTGGCCAAAACTGCTACGTTTTCTTCTATGGTGGGAGAGGATGGGAAAACTAAACTAGTTTTTTTTTTTTTTTTTTTTGCAATAAAACTAATCTAGTCAAAACGGTGAAACAAAGTGCTCTAAAAATTGTGCAACAGATCAGGTAATGCTCTCCAAAATCCAAAGAGAGAATTGACTAATATGAACTCCGACTGTGATTTCTGTTTGTGTGCAAAGCACTGTGAATTCCGTTCGTGTCCAAAACAGGAGAAAACGATCATTAGCTAGCATTGAAAAAACCATCATTAGCAGAGGAAAAAATTGTTACCTGTGTCCAAGAAAAATGGATCTCTATAAAGTGTAAACAATAGAAGAAGTAGTAACTAAGAATTCATTGATATGAATTCTGATTGTAACTTAATCCATGTTCAAAAAATGGGAAAAAACGATTATTAGCATCGGAATAATGGCTAGCAGGGTTACCTATGTCCAAGAAAATGGGATTTCTATGGATGAAGTGTATCTCCAAAACATCAAAACAACCGATTGAATGTATCTCCAAATTAGGGGTGGATGCTCAATCTAGACAGGAAGAACAATGAGAAGGGAAGAAGAGAAAAGTCTTGGTTCGCTAGTTTTAGTAAAGGGGAGGAAAGACTTCTATACTAGAAGGTAACCATATTGCCTAACTTTCCTTTCATACATAGGAGGCCCGGGTAGGGGAAGGGGAGGAAAGAGAAGGAGTAAACGAGAGCTGGAAAGGGGTAAGAGAGAAAGGAGAGAGGTTTAAGGAGAGAAGAGAGAAGGAAAGGGGTGCTGGCATGGGACTTAATCGTTTTATAATATAGTATTGATTAAATGTATTTAGAATAAATTTAGATTAAGGGGATGCTTGATTCGGCTTCCTTTTTTAAAAATGTATTTAGACTAAATTTATTAAATTGAAACTAAAAGGGAGATTTTATGCTTGTAAGAAACTTCAGGGGAGGTTTTTGTATTTTATCCTAAAAAGAACCCTATACACCCATTTCTAAAGACTTAACAGCGGTCATAGGACTCTAGATGCCATCACTAGGGATGGCAACCAGCCAAGCTTTTTACGAGTAACTCGAGCTCAGCTCGGCTAGGTTTTAATCGAGCTTTGAGCTGAGCTCAAGCCCAAGCCCAATTTACAGGCTCGATTAATAAATGAGTCAAGCTCGAATATATATATATATATAATCATAGAAAATAATATATAATAAAAATATTATAATTCTTATTTTTTTAAATATAAAATATTTTTTTTATATATAGTTTTTTATTTTTATAAAATATTTTTCCTCAAATCAAGTTCAAGCCGAGCTGAGCTCGAGCTTATGAGTTTTTTACTCGAGCTCAATGTTCTAGCTCGAGCCTTATACAACCTTTGGCAAGCTGAGCTCGAGCCTCATACTATTCAGCTCGAATCAACCCCTAGCCATTGCTAGCGGGTATTTGTCACTGTTGTCGCTGGTTATCACCTCCATCACTCTTGGTTTTCACCCTTCTTGCCTCTTGTTATCAAAGAGAAGAGACAACATGCTTATCACCATCATTTTCTATTGTATGCTGCTATTTGTCACCTCCATTGGTGCTTGTTGTTGCTCCTCTCACTACATGTTATTAAGGTATCTGCCTCTATCCTCTCTAATGGAGTGGGTTTTTTTTTTTTTTTTTAACTTGAAGGATTGGTTTTGGAAATCTACAACCCATATGGGTATAAGTAGGATACAATATAGGCTAAAATTGACCCTCCCCAACTCACATATTGTTGGAAAACATATAAATTTTGTATACTATGTCTTGAATTTAATAATATTTTGAATTTCACATCAAGGATAATTGGTAGTTTGTATTTTTTTACATGACTTAATCAGATAATTAAAATTTGTGTTACTTTAATAATTTATTGTTTATATATGATAAAAAATAATAGGAAATTAGATGCAGGTTCTAAACCTAATCCACCCTACCCTTTAATGCGAAGAAGGTAGAGTCGGAGAGGATTTTGCATTTTAATATTGGAAAAAGTTTGGATTCTCAAAATCCAACCGGTACAGGTTGAAAAGTTTAGGAAGGCGGGTAAGGTCTAGCCAACTCTCCCTATTACCATTTCTACTAGTTATCACCGCAATGATCTTATTATCTGCCACCGTTGGAAGTTAATTGTTTATAGATAAGTTTTTTCTTTCGTTTAGGCTTCTTGCCGCCTGTAGAACGTTGGATAAGCATCTAATAGCATTTGTACAGCGCTTTATTCCATATTGTATCATGCTATTAAGGTGAAAAAACGCCCATGGAACAACAGTAACCAAACAGCAAAACTCATAAAAGGTTGCTACTAATGCTGGCAGCAACCAAAAATTTGAAAAAGTGGAATAAAATTCGTTTGGTGTGTCATGCGTATTTTCCAATGTTTTAAAAATCGACCCGGAGGTCAAACCGTTTTCGCCTCCGATCATGGGTTATTACTTTGACTGGCTGGGTACGGTTCAGATCATATCACATCAGTGTATATATATATTAACTGTATATATATGTATATATAAAATTGTAAATATATATTTTAGCAATAAGTAATTTATAGATATGTTATATGTATTATTGTATATTTAATTTATGTTTTTAATTTTTTTATAAAAAATATTAAAAATCACAAATTGAGGTTAAAAAAAAGGGTTTTTTAGCAAAAATAGTGGGGCAAGGCGCCTATAGCCCCTTACAACACAGATCTCAAAAAGTTACCCAAAATCAAAAAAAAAAAAATCATCCCAATCAGACATCAGAGTGCAAAGTTATGGCCTCCAAAAGTTTGCATGTATTTAATGTACAATCCGTGACCTGACCATCGGGTCAAACTGGTTAATGGTCGAATGGTTCTTGACCAAGTTAATGGCTTTTGACTATTTGACGGGTCTTGACTGAACCGGACCTGGAATCATGGTCGGGTGACGGTTCAAATGGTTCGATCAACCGGGTCAGTGGCAGGTTGAAAACATTGGTATTTTCTAAGAAACAGCATCTAATAAATGCTCATGGAACGAATTTATTTATTTATAAAACATAAGAGGGTGCTACAACCTACACAAGAGGATGTATTCGTCCTAGAGGTGTAAATTGGATTGTATCGCTCGTGGCCCGGCATGGCCCAATACGATGGTTTACGGGCTGTGCCGGACTTGGGGTTTCAGGTCCACAGGTCAGACAGGCATGGCACGACTGAGCGGGCCATGGCACCCATATATATATATATATATATATATATATATATATAAATATTAATAAAATAAATAATTATATATATATATCAAAATTCATATAAAATAAATTTTTTAATATATATTTTTTGATTTTTTAAATAAATAATTTTAGTTTAATCCACGGCTCGACTTATCCTAAGACGGCCCATAGATCATATCGACATATAACACAGCACAACATAAACTACACTTACATAAACAATACATAAGTCGTACCGTACAACCCAACACGACCCATTTTACAGTTCTAATTCGTCCCCGCCGTAAATCAAAACATGATAAGAGATAAAGGCTTAAGAATATTACAAACATTTACAGGAAATGAGTGGGAACGATTAACTAATTAATCAGCAACTTCGTTGGCTTCACAAAAGATATGATGGTGTACCACATTACTTTCCATCATCCCGAGAAAGGCTAAAGAATTTTCAATGATCGGCTTTAACCTCTATAGAGGCCCTACCTGCATATTTAAATAGTTTATTAGGAAACCAAATACCATCTAAACACAATCTAACCTAAGAGTCATTTGTCGAAAAAAATGATTTTATTTAAATTTATTGACCTATTGACCATTAATAAAAATGGAAATGGTAATCGTTCTATTCGTCAAAATTTCCTGATTTTAATTTTCAAAATTATCCTTTATTATTATTTTTATTTGTTTTATTATTGTTTAAAAGTCCATTAATTTTTGCCTTGTAAATTTTGATTTTTATTTTTAAAATTTCCCTCATTATTTATTATACTATCTACATGCTTTACTCCATATATATATAATATAAAAAATATATATATATTTTTATATTATACTATTTGTATGCTGGCTGGGCCATGCCGCGGGTTGGGCCAGCCGGCATGACCTGCTCAATCATGTCAGACCATGCTGGGCCACGAGTGGCATAAGCTGATTTACACTTCTACAATCACTCCTTATTGTTGGTTTTTAAGAAAATAAATTAATAAACATAGTTATAAGTGTAAAGCATATAAATAGTATAATAAATAATGAGGGTAATTTTGAAAATAAAAATCAGAATTTATAAGACAAAAACTAATGGACTTTTAAACAATAGTAAAACAAATAGAAATAATAGTAAAGGGTAACTTTGAAAATTAAAATTACGGAGTTTTGACAAATAGAACGATTACCATTTTCATTTTTATTAATGGTCAATAGATATATATAATATAATATGTATTATATATAATAATTATATAGTATATTAATGTTTATAATTTTATTTTCAACTTTATTATATTATTTCATTTTATTATTGCATATATAAAAAATTGTATATATCAAAATTCATAAAAAATAAAATTTTAAGATCTTTTTCTATTTTTTGTATATATTTTTTAATTTATGCTAAAATTTTTATTATTTTTTCAACAATTTTAAAAAGCATGACTTGGCTTAGTTTTTGGCCCGGCTTGGCCTAAGGCTTAGCTCGCAAAACGGCACAACACAGGTTTGCATGGGCTCGAGCCATGGGTCATTCCGGGCCGACCCCCAAAATATCACAGGGGGGAGAAGCACCGCTTGCACTTTGCACGGGCCACATGCGGATCGTGTTGTACCAACACAGTATGGCCCAATTTACACCTCTAGGTGATTGATTGGAAAAATATGTGAATAGAAATAGTGTAGGTTTTTAGAAACTTGAAACCTGGAGTTCCAAGTGTTTTTGCTCTTCATTTTTGAGCATATTCAGTCTTTTGTCTTTCATCTCAAGAAGTTTCAACAGCAATATATGCCAAAACCGTATTCAATACCATCTTTATCACAATTGCAAAGTTCTATTATCTCTTTCACTCTTTTAAGTTATGAAAATGCAACAAGTGTTTTGGTTTCATATCATGCTTTAGTTTAAAATTGAGTTTATTTGCTAATTATTTTTGTTTAATTAATTTTAAGTAGTTAGGGTTTTGGTTTAATAAGTTTGTATTTATAAGTTTCAAGCGGTTTTCATCTTTGGGTATAATTATGTGTTTAATCATGTGTCTTTAGCAAGCTTACATTTGCCCAAATCAAATTTGTATTTGTAATTTCTAAGCATTTTTTTTGTGTTTTGTAATTTGTAAGTTTTCACACACTTAATTCTCTTAACCATTGGTGAAAGATAATCCTCTTAACCATCAACAAAAAACACCTTAAAAATACCAAAACTTGATGCTTGTTCTACATGAAGATCAAAGTTATTTGCTTTCAACATCTTGCACTTGCAAGCTAAGAGCAAAACACTCGTACTGGTTTGCTTTTGGCATCCTCTAGGTTTAGTTTCAACATCTTGCATTGGAAAGTTGAGAGCAAAACCCCTAGGCACTTTAATTGAATTGAACTTATCTCACAATGTTCCAATTAGGATCAATCCTTAAATTTTAATTTATAACTAGGAGGAAGCATTATGGTTGATTCCACAACCCTCTAAGCCATTGTGCTAAGATCTATATCTGATTGTGATATCATTCACTGATTCAAATATCCCCAAGCATTATGGTTGGTTCCACTGTTCCATAAAGCTTTTTACGTATTTATATACACACATTATATTATATGTTAAATAGAATCATTGATCATATTTTAAGTTGATTTTGTTTTCTTAACATATTACTTTCATTCAATTAGAATGTAATTGAAGTATGATTTTAGAATGGAACAATCAAACAGATTGACAGAAAGACAAGTAGTGAAAATCAAATAAATGACTACACCCAACTTGAATAAAATCTATATGTAATTGTACTATCATTCATTATTGATTCAAATACCCCGTGTGCATTACACGGGCCCTTGTACTAGTTTTCGATTAAAAAGTTCAATTGGTTTGGTACTATAAATCTGTTGGAATGATGATTCAACGAGAACGTTTTAACTTGTAAGGCTGTATGTTTCACAGGAAAATGCAGATGGCAAACATCTGGATCTGGTGCCTCAATTTGTTTTACTTGGTCCATTCTACCATATTTTCTACTATCTGCTGTATGATGATTGTCACTGTGCATTAATGAAATTAAAACTTAAAAAGAAAGGGCGGTGTTGATGCCTTCCGTACATCTGCGACCACTGCATTGGCAATGGAGACAGACAAAAGTTCTGTTTGGCAGCATTTCTGTAAGTCCCTACCCCACTTTAATCGGCATAAATCCCATTAAAGTATCAATTCACTTGTAAAAAGCTACTTATTCTATTGCATTTCTTTACAAGAACTCAATAAGTGTAAAAATAAATGATCAGATTCATTTTAGTAAATACGAGGCAAAACACGTCTCGATCTGAAGGCGGGACTTGATATCAGGTCTAGCTACAAGCGGTTAGAGAATTTACCAGCAATTAATGCAAGTTAGTAGGCACCTACAATCAATGAATAGGCTATGTTTGGTTTGAAAGAAAAGTTTATTATTATTTTTTTTTACCTTTTTCTACCTTTTTCTTCAAATCAAACACAAAAGGATCAACATATTGAGCCAAGACAAAAGAAAAGAAAAACATATTTGCACTAGAGAAATAGCAAATTAAGATATCTCTACCTAAGATCAAGACAAGTTATGTTAGGGCAAGGACGAGATTTTCTCTATCAAATCAGCAGATTGGATAGCAAGTCAGCAAGGGAGAGCAATAGCGCTGCTAGCATCATCCCCAGAGGAACAAGGAGAACCAACTCTGGAAATTAGTTTGGAAGTTGAAATCAATTCCAACTTTCAAGAATTAAAGCCTTTAGTTGGAGATTAATTTAAAAGCATATTTTTTTATCCAATAAGAATTGGGGTCAAGGATAGAGATTAATTTAAGGATTTCTAGTCGATAAGGAAAAATTTTTGCTTTTAATATCAATAAAAATAATATTTTTATATAATAATCGAAATAAAATAGCTTTTTTTTTTAAATATCAAATAAGAGCATTAGGTACTGTTACTCATCTTCCTCCTCTCTATTCAGGTGGCTTCTATGTTAATATTTGTTGTCGGTAACTCTAAGTCGAGTGACGACCTCTCAGCCGGACCAAGACCTTCAATCCATCAGCCATGTGTGCCATCGAGAGCGGAACAAAATCAAGCTCCTCCAATTCAAACAGTTTGAACTCAAACTGCTTCAGCAACGAAGCCATCACATACTTCATCAGAACAAAAGCCATCTCCTTCGCCAGGCACACCCTACGTCTAGCTTGAAACACCGGGAACTTGAGGCATTGCTCGGGCCCAAGACAATGCTCGTTTAATCTTCAGACAGCAAAGATGGGAGTAGATGCACACTTGGCGCTTATCTCGGAGGCTATGTCTAAAGCTCCGACTATAACCAAAATGGGAAGCAAAGAATCCAAGCAACCAGGATAGATTCCCAGTGATACCATGCACACTGTGTCGAAGGTGAACCTCCTTAACAAGTCCTACAGGTCTACTACTTGGCCGGTTTCCATTGCAGATGCAAGTACCGGCATCAAGCGATCTTTCACTACTTCCTCCAACGTCTTCCCAATGAACTCCCGCAGTGATTTGGTGCTGAACTCATGGGTTGCTAACTTGCGTTGTGCACGATAGAGTTCCCCGTCCACGTTGAATATACCGCAGCCAAGCAAGTCTCCCAGGATGTCAATGAAGGGTTCGCCATGACGATTGTCCATCTTGCACTGAAATGGTGTACCACGATTGTCTGCATCGGGGACTCTGTGAGGAGGTCCGTGTACCAGTCTAAGAGATGGCGACGGTTCTTGGAGAAGGAGATCAAGCACTCAATTCAAGGGTAAGTTGATAGGCCATCGCCGGCAAACTTACACAGAGGAAGAGGAAGACGATCAACAGTGGCACTGCCCTTATTTGATATTTTTCCAAAAAAAGATATCCCATTTTAGTTATTATATAAAAATATTAATTTTTATTGATATTAAGGGAAAAAAGTTGCACTTATCCGCTATTAACCCTTAATTTAAAAGTTGGGGTCCGGAGACGAGGGATGTAATCCCTGCCCCAAATTAGCCCTGTTACTATTCCTAACCAAAGACCATTTTAATGCTATTAAACATTTAAAATAATAAGTTTATGAAAAAGCCTTAAAATATATGTACCTTAGACTTGCTAATACAACACGCCGGAATAGGTTTATTGATGAATCTTGTATCGAATAGGTTTACTGAATCTATTTGAATGCTACCTTGTATTACTCTTTATTTAATGAATGATTTCATTTGTTACAAAAAAAAAAAAAAAAAAAAAATCAAAGATATGTTCGTAAGTCTGAATTTATATCTACATCTATACTTATAGTAAAATTTGGTAATAAGGTCTTTGGCTTTTAGACTTTTTTCTTGATTAGAATATTTTTATTTTTTAATTTGCTCCCTCTTTATTTGAAGGGCATAAATGTAATTTGAAACACTACTCTTAGGCTGTGTTTGGTTTGAAGGAAAAAGTAGGGAAACGAAGGGAAAGGTGGGGAAACCTTTACAAACCTTGTACGAGTTTTCCTACCTTTTTCTGCTTTTCCCTTCAAACCAAACAGTCTTAATGTTCATTTATTTCCCTCTCATCAAGTCTTATATTTAAAATATTAATTTCAATTCTCTCTAATTAGATCCTATATTTAAGGTTTATTAAATAAATGAATTTTGGACTTCTCTTGACAAAAACACCCATACTTTTAAATTTGATCCCTTCTAATTGTGATGGCATAAAATGTAATTTGAACGACTATTTTTCACTTTATTCAATTTCCTCTCATTAAGTCCTATGTTTAAAGGGATGGGTTTTGCTTGCAACAAAATACCAACGTGGTCCCAACATGACACGTGTTTGCACATATCACCGTGAAATTAGGACCCAACATATATGTTATGTGTAGAAACATTGTGTTGGAATGTGTTAGCACAACTTTTTGTTGTGAGCATATTCGACCCATGTTTAAGATGTTAATTCCCATACTTTCTCACTAAATTCTTATATTCAAGGTATTTTTGTTTCTCACCAATAAATTTTACTAATTAAAACTATATCCAATTATCCTAACAATATAGAACTTATATTTTTAAGATCTAAATTTGTGTCTAAGGTATTTTTGTTTATCACTAATAAGGTTTATTAATTAAATCTATATCCAATTATCCTAACAATATAGAGCCTATGTTTTTAAGATCGATCCATAAATAACATCACTACTTTGCCTATACAGTGGGTTGGTTCAGCACTCTAGATCAATGGGTCAATCCATGATTCTATAATTAAATGCAAACAATTTTAAATAGATAAAAATATATAAAAAATTTGTAAAAATTAGACACATTTCTAATATTATATATTCAGTATAATAAATAAAAGTAAGCATGATAAATAATAAATATGTTTATCAATGATGGAAATGAAATACAAACTTTAAAATTGACCTAAAAATGAAACCATTTTCCTATTTGAATAGTGGGTCAATGGTCTAACCTTTCAGGTCAATTGGATAAGGATAACCCATGATGTTATATAACTAAATAAAAAAAAAAAACTTAAAAGATAGAAACACCGAATTAAACAAAAATAAAGTGATAAATAAGAATTCTTTTTATTAATGATGAAATAAAAAAAAATAAACTAACTTGAAAACAAAAAAGGTGCAAGGTTAATGGTGCAACCCGTTGGGTAAAATTGATCAACCAATAAGGTCATAATTAAATAATAAAAACTAGAAAAAAATATAGAGATGTAATAATTATGAAAACTACATAAAATTTATAGAAAAATTTGTCACATCTCTAGTTAATATCACACATTTACCATATTATGCAAAGATAAGTGTGATAAACAAGAATTATTTTTATCAATTATGAAAATGGAATAAAAATTTATAGCCACCTAGAAACAAAATCATTTTCAAAAAGTAAATAGAAATAAAAACTATAGAAAATAAAAAATAATTGTAAATATCTTTAATACTATACTTTATCATTCTAAACAAAAATAAGTATGATAAATAAGAAATATTTTAATTAACTATGAAAATGAAACACAAAATTTAAATCCATCATCATAATATGCTTTGATTACTTATCTTTGTTTTGTGGGTCTAATAAGGTCATTATAATAATAATAATAATAATAATAATAATAATAATAATAATAATAATAATAATATTATTATTATTATTATTATTATTATTATTATTATTATTATTATTATTATTATTATTATTATTATTATTATTATTATTATTATTTGTTATTGTTGTTATTTTGTTGTTGTTGTTGTTGTTGTTGTTGTTGTTGTTGTTATTGTCGTTGTCGTTGTTGATGGATGATTTGGGCCTCCAATGACACATGGCAACACAACCGCCAAATGACACCTCAACGCCATGTTGGCATCAACTTCTATGCACCTCAGATATACATTACCTGTCTTGGCCTCCTCGATAGGTTGACCTGTGAGCGCCCCGAAAAGTGTTAGGCTGGTGTAAGAGGAGACCTGACTATGCCCCGGTTAGTGACCTACACAACGTGGTTGGCGACCTACTTCACGAGCGGGCTATTGTCCCCGACTCCTTTGAGTTAACGCTGCCACGTCGATGAAACTGACCTTATCCCACCCGCTTCGGAGGCAACCGGATAAGCATTACCACTTTACGCGGAGTCCAATTCCAAGTGTGAAACCACCTTCGAACCAAACGGGCCGGTGACCTCGGATGTGCTACGAGAAGCCCATGGTAATCTGTGCCTATATAAAGGTGCCCCCACTCTTCAAGAAGGGTACGTGCAATTTAGCTCTCAAAACTCTCTAGCTCTCTTACTTTCTAGTTTGCAAACACTCAACATTGACTTAATCATCAAAGTGCCCACCCTGGGTAAAGCAACCTGGACACTCTGATATTGTTCCCTTGCAGCTCGACCAAAGCCCAGTATCCGAGCTATCCACCAGTAGGGAGCAACAAATTGCATATCATCAATTGGTGCTATCTGTGGCATCCGCTACACTAAATCCAAGTTCTCACCAACCCATTGAGCGTTAAGAAATGGCATCAATAAGGAACAACAACAACACATGGTTTGAAGGAACCCCCATAGGGGGCAAAATTAGAATGACCAGTCTGAACAAGTTCCAACAGTCTCACCCGCACAAAATCTCCTAGCCTTGACAGTGGACTACCCCATAGGTCGATCCCTCCATGCTTCTCGTGAGAGTTGACAGCCAACAGACTATGAGGCTACCCCTGGAGGTCGAGCCCTCGATGGTTTCCCGTGCGAGTTGACAGCTAGCAAACTATGAGGCCTCCCCTGGAGATCGAGCCCTCAATGGTTTCCCGTGCAAGTTGACAGCCAATAGACTATGGAGCTGCCCCTGCAAGTTGAGCCCTCTATGGTTCCCGTCGGGGTTGATGGCCAATAAACTATGGAGCCATCCCCAGAGGTTAGCCCTACTGAGGTGATGAGGTGTGTGTAGGCCGAGATGCTAAGAGCAAAATGGTTTGTTAAAATTTCAGCAAGATCAAATTAGCGTAAGAGGCAACCTCATCAACTTGGTGCCCGAACTGTTCGCAAATAAGGAGCACCAAACCATGCATCAATTATTATTATTATTATTATTATTATTATTATTATTATTATTATTATTATTATTATTATTATTTTTTATTATTATTGATGGAGGATGATTTGGCCCAACCTCATGGGCCCGGGTACACATGGGCCTGACCTTGCTCAAACGATGACTCAGCGTGATAGCACAGCAGACGTAGCCTTGACTCGGAGGGAGGGTCCCACCGAGTTGAGGCCGACAACTCAGCAAGATAAACTACTTGCCAGGAGCCGCCTGGCCTGCACCTCATCGTCGGGGCTAAAGCACCTCGAGCTACCCCCGAGCTTGGGGTCCCCTGACCTTTTTCTAATACCCGAGCTCCTCCCGGTTGACCTCGAGCCACTCCCAGACAGGAACACACCGATTCGCCTATAAATACCCCGAGGTGAAGACACCTCGGGTTAGACAGCTCGATTTAGCTTGCCACGGGCAGCTCGCCACTTACGGGATAGACTGGCATAGGGTAACTCGCGGAAGGGGAGTTTGGCATACCGCAGGAAGACCTCTTGCCCAACCACCGTACCCAGCAAATCTGGGGACAACAGCGATATCTCTCGTCAGGCAGCATCATGCCTGCCACCTTAGAGGGTGTCTTACACCTGACAAGTATGTACCCTGCAATGACGGCCCCGCGCGTGTCACCTTAGCCCTGCCTGCAACAGCTATGGCAGACTGACAATGGCGGTTATATATGCCCTGTCAGAGGTCAGTGGGCCAGATGCAATGGAATTCTGTTTTAAGGAGCCTAATCTCAAGGAACGAGGTATCATCTTCTATACTCGCGCTATCTGCACTCTCAATCTTCGTCTTCTCCTTGCTTCTCCTACAGAGTACTAACTTAAGCATCGGAGTATTCCCGCCGGATAATCTCCCGATGATTCTTCTTCTTCCACTTCTCAGATATCTTCCATGAACCACGTGAATGTCAACTAGGAATGTCCGAATTATGCTACATCAATTTATTATTATTATTATTATTATTGTTTGTTGTTGTTGTTGTTGTTATTTAAAAGTTAATAAATACTGCATTCACAAATCTTAAAAGTTATAGGATCCAACCATCTTGTACGGTGGTATACCCAAATCCAAGACAAATGTATCGGACATTCCAGCTCCTTGAGTGCCCGTTTGGAAGGGCCTTCCCGTTGTCTTTTGCTTTTGCGAGGTGGGCCTCATCCGGACAACATATAAGCGATATCTGGACTTTGATGAAAAATCTCGAAAGTCCAAAATACTGTCCTTTACCCATAAAAGAAAGGGCTTTCGGTTGAAGCTTCTTTTGATACATTCTCCAAAACAGCACAATCTAAAATTATTTTGCTTTTCACAACTGTACTCATGCAACCAAACATAAAAAAGATTTTCCTTGAAAAACTATTAATTTTCTTCATTTTACGGCATCAAATGGAGTCAGAGTTGATAGTACATATATGAGAATTGAGACTTCTAATTCATTAATTCATTAGGCCTAGTTTGGAAGGAATACAAATACAAAATAATACAAATATGTACAATATAAATACAAAATAATACAAAATGCATGATTTTGCAGCCTCTATATTTATATTTGTATTCCTTCCAAATTGAGCTTTACTATCGACGTAGTAGTTTCCGCAAATCTAATCGCCTGTTTTTCCCCTTCCCCAAATCTGGGCCCCTAGCTTTCCTTCATCATTCCTTTCACTCTGGCATTCTAAATCGCCTGCTTTGGTAACGAGCTAAATTGGGCTAAGCTTTGAGCTTGGGTCAGGTAGGAGTGCAACTAAAGCAAGTTTTTCCCACCACGACCCAGGATCAGGTTCATATAGGCTTCTCATGAGCTTGAGGTGAGCACGTCTTACTCAATGGGCTTTGATTTCCAAGCCTAAATGTTGAATAACTTGTGAGGTAGGATTAGCTGAACCTAGGGGTGGTCATTTCAGCCTGGCCCAGAAATTCTGGACTTCGGTCTGGGTTTTGTGTTCAGGCCTCGCCTGGGCCCAGTCCCATATCAGGCCCACAAATTTTAGGGTCAAGCTTGGGCTTAATACTTCTAACCCGGTCTGAGCCCGAAACTTACACATTTTGTATATAATGTATATATGTTATTTTACATTATATTGTATATTTTATATATAAATATTATAACATGACATGTATAATTTATATTATATAATATATAAAATAAAAGTTTATATGCATGTTATGTCATTTAATATAAAATATTATAGATATATAATGTTTTATATATGAAAGACATTGGCCCGACTTGGGCCCGTATAGACCTAGGCTAGGGCATATGTTACAGGCCCGGGCCTGGGCCTAAGCTATAGCCCTTACCATAAGTGCAAAGCCCGGCCCGGCTCGGCCAATGATCACCCCTAGCTTGAACCCAATAACTGTTGTGGAATCAATAATAACACTCCACACCAGTCATATAATATATGGGCCCATAACTATTCAACCTTTCAGCATGGGCCCCATGTATTTTATCACCAGCGTGGGACATTATCATTGGTTTCATAGCCTGATATACAGCTGGAGGATAATTTGCTGTAAATATGTAACCCCCCCCCCTCCCCCCTCCCCCCTCCCCCCCTTCTCATTACTCGGTAAGTTTTTCCTGGGAAACACTTCCCTGGGTAAATGTATTTATCCATATTCTTTTATTTCCCAAGTAAAAAAAGGTAATGATCATTTTAGCCATAAAAATATATTATTAAAAGGGGCATTTACCAACCTAGGAGATGGATATCACTTACCTGGGAAAATAAACTTTTCCTAATCCTCACATTAATTTAAAACAAGAACATGGAATTCTTAGTCAATGGGAACCAAAATCCCATTGACCAACTCTCCCCTCTCAAAAGAAAAAAAAAAAAAAGAAGAAGAACGCCCTCTGAATATAGATGGAGCTTACTCTTCATGTAAATTGGGTGTAAATATTATTATACAAGTTGATGGTGAAGATGGACTCGTGCTACTCCTATTGACCTCTGTTCTCCTTTGAGGACTGAGGCTAGAGCTGTTCTTGAAGGCTTAAGGATGGCTGTAGACATGAGAGTTGTAGATGTTAACCTGCTTAAAGGCTACGCAAAGACTGTCACTGAGCTCTAATTGGTGACTTGGTGGATCGAACTGAACTATCTTGGTGCGTTAGAAATCTAACTGCCAAACTATAGGAGCTTGATTAGTCTCCTTAATTCATGCTCAATTATGTATGTCCCAACTCCCAAGGTGCTGTAATTCGGATGCTCATAAATGAACCAGATTTGCTCTTTCGTGTACTAAAACATTATTTTGGGCGGTCTCCTCCTTTCATTTTTATTATTTAATTATGACTGGCTTATTTTGTTGAATATTTGTATAAACTTAGGATAAATCTAGCAGTATTTATTTGAAAAATAAGTAATTAAAAATAAGTGTTTATTCTAATAAATGTTTATGAGCATTTGGTGAAAACACATGTATTTTAAATAGGCCCAAAATTTGAGATAAAGTAGGTATTTTTAAAATGGTGTGGTGGTGGGTCAAAATAAAACTAAAAAGGAAATGAACATTTAAAATAAGTCTAAAATTTGGAATTCTCAATTAGATGCTTATTCTATAAATAAACATTTATTTTGGGCTTATTTTCAAAGTGCACATGAGTGTTTATTTGAATAAACACTTGTTTTTAAATAAACACTTGTTTTTAAACACTCCCAAACTTAGCCTAAGTGATATCCAAACAGAAAATTGATATCAAGTTGCTTTACATGTAAAGCGGATTCTTGTCTTGGCCTCAGCTCAGGATTATTCGACTAAACGAGTTTAGGTCCAGCTTCAGGCTCAGCTTGAAATTCTAAAAACTGAGGCAAAGTTCAAATAGGTTGATTACAGCTTCTAGTATAACCCATAGTCAGGTCAGCCCTGGGCCCAATACATGAAAAAGGTTCTATAGACAAGTCAGGTCAGCCGAATCTACTCTACTGCAAACTAGACATGGCCGATTTGTAGTCCAACAGTCCTAATATAACCCATAGTCCACAAGTCCGTGGTCGTATCTCTCAGATACTGAATTTTTGGGGTAGCCTGGACAATATTTTACACATCTTTACACCGCCATTACAGTCACCACTTGACACTTGCACTGCGCAACAGTTTAAAGCATGGGAAAATGGGAAATATCATATACCCAGGGTGTGTTTGGTTTCATAGAAAATAAGACAGTCAGAAAATTGAGTGAAAATTCTCAACAAATTTTCTAAAATTACTTAGAACTTTCCCTCAACTTTCTGTTTCTCTCTCACTTTCAATATCAAAACCAAATACGAAGTACCGATTGAGATGTGGTTTTCAGTTGGTTTTTCTTCTTTTCTTTTCGTGAATCCTATTCCATCAACACCAGGCACCAGCTAAAAGAAATACGATTCCCTGTCCTTTTAACCCGCAGTAAGGCAGCAAGCCAGTAACTATACAACTTTTTGCTACTTGTGAAAAAAAGGGTTACAGGAAAAAATAATACTAAGTATATTCCTACGAAATTTATACACCGGAGAAAAAAGGTAACTCAAAAAATTGGAAAAATTAAGAAAAAGGACCTGACGCCGTTAACTTCTGCGGGTCCTCTTCCTTCCTTTGGACAGATTTTCCGTCCGTTTTCGAGAACTTCCACGTCCAACCTTCGCCGGTCGGCCAACTCCTTTCTTCGTCATCGCTAACGATTCCACCGGAGAAGTAGCATCCGAGGCTTTCTTGCTTTCCCTCGACGGAGTCGTCTCCGCGATTGGTTTTTCTGAACCCGCGACTTTTCCGGTACCTTTGCGGTTACAAGGACGCGCGCTCCGAGGCTTTACCGGCGGGTTAAGCGTCGGAACTTCCGCGAGGAGCGCGGGGGCTTCCGAAGCCGAACTGCTAGGCTCTCGGCCAAAATCCCTAAGGTATGGCCGGAATGTTATCTTGGCCAGCTCTCTGAGGGCGAGAGCTGACTTGTATTGGCGTGTGTTCTTGGGGTAAAAGACCGCAGCGTTGTTAGCGAGCAGAAGCAAATCCCGGAAGAGCTCTTTGGTCGACGTGATCGAACGCTCGATGATTCGTGATCTTATTGTGTCGAAATCTAGGTGTCGCCGGACAGTTCTCTTGTATCTCGATCGCCTCTGTTATTTTCATGTAAAACAACGTAAAATTTCAGACGCAAATGAATTTCCGCCACTGAAAAAAAAAACAATTAATGATAAAATAAGGGCATTTTAGTCATTCAACAGAATTTTCCTGAGCCACCAAAATAAGGCAACAAACAAACTGAACGGCATTGGAAATGGGTGGGCCCAAGGGCGTCAGCTACGATACCTAAACCACAAGGTAAGGCAGATGATACTTGATGGCTTCCACACCGTTCATCAAAGAGCTGATGAAGTCAACCAAGAAAAAGACCGAAGAACCGATGCTTACCTGGCTGTCGAGTCGGCGTCGAAACGTTGAAGCACAATCATTCTCCACAATGGAGTTAAAGATTCCAATGAGGTCAGCAACATCCGCCCCGTCGTAGGTTGATCTGACGCACCGGTTGCAGTCTCTCGTCGATTCTTCCTTATCCGGAACTGCAACAGCCGCAGCATCGGCGGAGCTCAATACGTCATTCTCCCCAACGCTGCCTTCCTTGACATCCTTGCTACCACCGCCACATTCCTTCCTCTTCCTCTTCCCTCTCCTCTTTCTCAAGTTCCCCCCTCGGTCAGCTCCAACGGTGATCTCGGGTTTGTTGACGGTGTTCTTCTTCCGGTCTCTCTCCGAGTCCTCGAATGACACTGGGTTCACGTCATCAGCCTCTTGAGCTGACACGACAGTTGGGTCCTTGTGTTCAAGAGACCAATTTGTAGGGGTTTCCTCTGTGAAGCTACCCACGGATAATCCGTCCTTGGATGACGTTTCTTTGCCCGAGAATTCGACTCCCACTGAGTTTCCCAACGTCACCGGTGATTCTGTCCGACTGGAGTCATAGTCGGTGTGGCGGTCTTCTCGTCTCTCGGCTTTCAGGCTTTTAAGCTTTGATTCCAGAGAACTGAAACACGAGGTCCCACAATCGACGTCAGCATTCGCTTTGCAAAGTACACGTGTCCTTCATAGGGTCCCATTGTTTTGAAGAAGGAATATTAAGGCAATTACACGTGTCTCATAACCCATTACGGTCTTACACCAGACAGATATGGCAATTACACGAGGCAGGGCAGGGAGCACATAAAAGGAGAAAAACGGAAAAAAACCATGGGCATTGTTGTCACTCAAAAGCGAGGAACTTCCGATACATTTACCAAAAATAAGAAGAATTCCAAATACAGAATTTTCTTTTTCTAAGTAGGAAAAAGTCATCAAGAAAAGAATACCAAACCAACAACTGGGCACTGACCCAATCGAGTCTTCGGATTTCTCCAACTCTCGCTTCAATTCGGCAACGCGTTGCTTTCGGAGTTCTTCGAACCAGCCTCTGATGACAAGGAAAAAAAATAATGAACAGTTAATAATATGATTCCATAAGGGGAAGTTTAGGAATTTTGGAATGTTTTCAACCAAATTGCCATTTTATAAGAAGCAGAAACACTTGGCAAATCAGATCCAAGCAATAAAATAACCAAAATTATCGAAAAGAAAATAATATAAATTTTAAATACATAAATAATTAAATAATAAATATTTGGTCCTCACGTGCAGCCATAATAACGCTCTTGTAAGTCCTCGTATTTGGCTTTACAAACCTGCAAAGCAGAAATTACATTTTTGTTAATTCAGGTCGAAAGGCAAAAAGCAAAAAGAAAAAAGTAATTTTAATTTTAGATGTGTCTGTTTTTTATTATTAGCAAATAGCAAAGAAAGAACGGACCTCAATGTAAAAAGCTGAAAGAGTTTCGCTATACGTCCGATTAAACGGCGTCGATATCGCGTCAAGAATCACGAACATTATCCGGCAAAACGTCGGTGTGTGTATGGAAAAAGTAAGAATAGACAACCAGGGGCGGAGGTAGGATTTTTTATTGATGGGGCCAAAGCGTAATAAATATGCTTTATTGATGGAAAAGTAAAAGCGTATTTGGCTTTCACCCATGGGAAAGTAAAAGAGGCAAAATATATGTGAAATTTAAATGGCTACTATGGGGAATTTGAAGGCATAGCTCCAATTGTTAATTTGTTACTTTTGTTTTTCTACTTTTCTTTTTCCTTCAAAACCATACGTAAAGAAGGGCATTCGTGTCAATTAGAATCGAGAAATTTCCATGTATACATACAAAATCCGTATCCGCTAGTAAAAGAGTACTAATCTGTGGATAAGATAAATACGCGATTCTTGTAAAATACGAACAAAAAAGCGATACGTGTCACCCGACAGGTAAAATCTTCCCAATTTGCCCCTTTATACAAGCAAATAAAATATACGAAACAATTATTGTGTTTTTTTTTCTTTTTGTGTGGGAATAAAGAACTGTTCTATAAAGTTGCAGGGGAAAAAACAATTTCCGGAAAAGAATCCAAAAGAGAAATGATTTTCCTCTATCTGAATCTATAAACAAAAAAATAATAAGGGGAAAATACAGGAAATTTTCGAAACTCCGAAAAAATACGAGGACGAGGAAGAAAACCGAATAGAACAGGCGAGTAATAACACCGGTGAGAAATCGGCCAGAAAATAACCTCGGCGGTGAAACAATAGGGATAGAGGGTCCGAGCTTGGAGCTCTGCAGCAACGGCTTCCCAGTCTTGGGTCCCGTGCCGGAGAACGGCGCTCCCGAGGACGAGCTCCTCCCATGTACCCCACCTCACCATCGCCATCATCTCCGTGTCTGCCATCCTTTCTGATTCCATCGCAGCCCTTCACGTGTATGTATGCACCTTTGCCCCCTCGATCAACCCTATCTCCCTTCTTCTCTGAATGAGTCCTAGTCGTCGTCTTCGTCGTCGTCCCTTCCGACGTCGTTTCTTTCCTTTCAAGATAATCCCAAAATAGAGACAACCATGAACCACCAACAAAAGGGGTCCCCGTGCGACCAAATAAACCCGCTTTGAGACGCTCACGCACGGGAAGAAAGATGAGCGAGCAGAAAACCGCTTTTTGGAAGGGTAATGGGGTGGTACAGGGAAGGGGGAGATTCGAGAGTGGTTTTTTGAAGGTGGTTTTGGGTTCTCTAATTTTTCGCATTTTAAGATGTATAGAAGAATAGGTACGAGAGGAGGATGGGTTGACGTGTTCCAAACTGCTGGTGGGTCGAACACGAGAAATAAAATAAAACGAATTAATGAAGAGAAAAAGGGAAAGACAGAGAGCAGAAATTAGAAGGAAAGGGCAGCCGGGGTTTTGCCTGGCTTGGAGTGCTTGGTGTTGGAGGGTGATTGGTGGTGACTAGATGTGTAATTGCCTATTGAGCTTTGGCTTTAATACTTCATCGCCTCGCCTACTATCCCAAAGTCCTTTTCTTTTTTCTAAAATGACATGCCTGTCCCCGCGATTTTATCTGTTTAAGGTCCTGGTGTGATTGCACGCGTCGCGGCATACGCATATTGTCCTACATTACAACTACAAGCCCCCCGTCCTATGGATCAGGACCAATGCTTTCAAAACCGGACCGGACAGGACGGTCGGATCGGTAAAATCAGGAATCGGTCACCTGATGAATTATGTTTTATCCCAAAACCATTATTTGGCTAAAAATGGTTGATTTAGTTAGTAAACCATTGATTTAAGCGGTCAAATTGTTCAATCTAAAAACAGTTTTTGGCCGTTTTTTTTAGATTTTAATATTTTTTAATTTTTTATTTTTTATTTTTTATCAGAACAGTCAAATCGAACCTAAAAATAGTTCCCTATCCAATCCAATTTAAAAACCTTGGTCAGGACAATTATTCCTATCCCTGAACTTTTAATTTGCGATAGCGGAATGCCTTATATCTATCTGAACTCTCCTTTTTTCCTATTCCTTCTCTCTTAAATCCTAAATTAACCCCAAAACATCTTCATCTTCTTCTAATGAAATCGATTAAAATATCAAGAATCATTTTACTAATATAAAAAATAATTTTCTTTAAATTCTTATTTCATTTTATTAATATGAATGTCTCTCATCATCAAATATACATATTGTTTACTCTTTTTATTAATAAATTAAAAAAACCAAATTAAATTTTAAATTTATATCTATCATAAAAAAACCTCTATCATTTCATTTGAATGTTAAATTCAATAAAAAATCTGTAAGTATTTATAAGAACAACTGAATGGACTTTAATATTATATTTAAAGTATTAATTAAATCATAAATTGTTTAAATAAATAAGAAAAAAATAATTTGAAAATTTAACCGCAAGAGCTCTTTTTATAAAGTCTTTATAATTTACCTTTTTTTATTAAATTTTCTAGACGCGTTTCTTCTAAAATGCTGATGATCTTTGGCCGTCCGTTCCTGACTAAAATGTAAAACTTTGATTTAAATTTCTTTCGACAAGATCCAAAATGGCCTTTATATCTATTGGGGATTTGGGATTTTCTGGGGTCTGAGCACACAGAGACTGCTAATTGTGATCTTGCGGCCTCAGACTTTACCACGTTGCAAGTGCTCAGAAGATCAGGGACCATGATTCGATGGATTCCAACATTAGAGAGGACCAAAATCAGATTTTCGTCTTTAGACCATCTGATTCTTGCATTGTTTTCAAAAGAGCTTAAATTGACCCTGTGACCAGCAAATAGTTTGGACGGTGGGTTTCTGAATTCTGATCGTCTTGGCGAAATGTGGGGCCCCGTTCGGTTGTTACAGATTTACAAGTTCTGTGCCGTGTATATCCCATACATTAACGGATCCCTCTGTCAAGATCATGTCTGGACGGTTAAGATTAGCTCATTATGCAACGATTCTTAGATTATGGCCCAATGGCCCATAAACATGATTTTGGAGTCCAGCCCACCTAGTTGGAACTTGGTCACTTGGAAGTTGGAAGAGAAGAAGAAGAATGATGGTTGCCTTGATTCCGTCCCCCTGCCCATTTCAATCCTCTTTCTTTCCCTTGAAAAAACAAAAGAAAAAAGAAACATTGTTTGACAGAAGAGAAGCGAACTCTGGGTCGGTGTCTCAACTCTCAAGATTCAAAGGGGAGAAATTTGGAGCCAACGCCTGTGGGCTGTGGCCTGCTCCTTAGTCCTTCCCACACGGTGCAGTCCCAACTTCCTAGTCCCCAGTCCCCACCGTTTATGTATTATGTAAAGTTAACATATGGACCATCGTCGTCCCAACCCAAGAGAGATTCTTGGGTATCAAACAAAAATTAGAAAAGGATGGTTTGACAAGTGGAAAGGGTTACTGTTGCCATTTGCCACACGAAAAATGTGCACGTGCCACGTGGATCCACTGCAGACCTCTTCTAAGGTCTTAGGTCGACCACCATTTTTTATTCATTTCCGCTTCTGGAATAGATGAGATGGGACTAAGTGGAAATTTCCTTCAACTCCAAACAACTTTTGACATGTCAAGAAATTTTTTTTAGAGGAAAAGATGATTGTATTCATCTCAGTTTCGAATATCAAAGCCCAACCTTCAGTTGGCAGAAAGAGGAACTTCTCTTGAGAAAATGAGTACGGCCATAGAGTCACGGAGCACAAAACCAGCCCCAGCCTTATTGGTTACAATAGCACCGTCAATGTTCATCTTCAGCCATCTAACATTTGGTTTATAACAAGGGGCACAGAATTCATAGAAAATGATAACTCCTAGGATGAGTAGAGAAAAAAAAAAAATCCCTTATACTATACGATGTTGAATAATCTATATAAATATACTAAAGGAAAGTGTCATGTATTATCTCAATCGTGAACTCCCACCCCCTATTACTTTTACCTTTTTTGCTACACCTTATCATTCTTTTCTCCCTTTCTCATTTTGACATTTTAACATATCTAGTCTATCTCCCTTTCTTTTATGTTTATCCCTTTTGTTATACCAAAATCTAATATAATGTACCCAAGTGGCATCACTATCTCCCACTTTCTCCTAAATTATCTATAATTCCTATTTATCTCCTAAATTATATATAAGTCCTAATTATCCCCTAAGTTATCTCTAATTTAGTAGAGAGTTTCTCCCATAAATTATTTTAAATTCGTATTTATCCTATCCCCCACTTTTCATCTATGGCTATGAAAAGAAAAGTTTGAATTAAAAAATTTAAGAATTATTTAAATATTATAATGAAATTATGTAATAACTTTAAAATATTTATTAAAAACACAAAAAATATCATAGATTTAATAATATTCATATCATTAATAGTTTTATAATTTTATGAAATTCATAGCAAAATTATTTACTAACAATATAAATTATAATTTTATGAATTATTCAAATAATAAAAATATAAAATAAAAAATATTGTTAAAATTTTCAATAACTAAATATTATAAATAACAAAGTATTTAATATTATGTAATGGCTTTAAAATAAATAAAACTTAAATAATGAAAAATCTTAAATATTTTAATTTTTTTAAATATTTAAATAACAAAATTTTAAATAGCTAAAATAACGAAATTATGTAATAAACTTAAAATTTTATTAAAATTAGAAAATTGTTACAATAGATTTCATAATATTTGAATTAATAATAATTTTATATCTTACAAAATTAATAATGAAATTGTGTAATAATAGTATACCTTTATAATTTTATGGATAATAAAATTCAATAAATAAGTAATATTAAAATAACTAAATAATTATATTATTTAAAAATATAAATAATATTGTAAATAACTAATTTTAAATATCTTAAATATTAAAAAATAATAACTAAATAATATTTTAAATATTATTTAAAAACAAATAAAATAGATAAAATAAAGAAATTACATAATACCTTAAAATAGATAAAATAAAGAAATTAAATATTATTTAATGTAGATGCGACATTTCTAAGTTTGCAGTAGCTACGAGTTCTATTTCGACCAACTCGTTTTGGAACGTGTTCTACTGCTCTCTATTTGTTCTCTCATGGGTTGTTGGAACTGCGTAACCTCCATGTCCTAAGGCCCCTAAGCTAAAGCATCCACGCAAAAGCCAAGCCATTAAAAGAGAAGACAGAGTAGGTACCAGAGAATCAAAAGGAAATGCTCCAGACTCCAAAAGATCATGATTTATATTTTTTTTCTTTGCTTGTTTTGACATAAACCTTTCAATTCAGCAGAACCCAACAAAATTATTGATGGAACCAGTATGTCTAAGTGCTCACTGGCACATGCCAGGTTCGCTTTCAGATGTAAAAACTGTGTTCTGACTTCTAAACTCGGATTACTGTGTTTCAAAACCATGCATGACCCATGAAACTGACCTTGTGTAGACACTGACAATCATTACAAAGGATGCCCATGAACACCCCCACGAACTCTACCAAACCAATGGCATTAATAGTGGATGTTATCGCTTGGCCAGGTAACCAAAATTAAGGAAGTTCTGCCTTGCTGGTGAAATCTGCATTTCTAGCAGGCATAGGTAAAAATAGCGGTAGTTTGGGCTTCCTCTCCTTTGGCCGTAATGCGTGATCATCAAAAGCAGCAGTAAAATGATTAAATGGATATCAAAATTAAGAGTTTTTATGGCAAACTCTGATAAAAAGCATAAAATTCACAACCGAAACTCCTGACAGAAAATGGTGCCCATTACATTTGTCCTATTAAAAGGGTCAAGGGAAGCAACCTTCACCAGTCTTCATGTCAGAATCGGATAGAATTGAGATGCCTAGTTACAGTGCTTGAAGGCGTAGATGGACTGAAATTATCTTACTGGGATGAAACAAGATAAGGACCACAGAGAATAGCACACAATTCCACTTGATCCAGATTGATCAGTCAAAATTTCTTCTAACCATCTAAAATAAAGTGGATCAAGTTTATTTCTAGCTTGAGATAGGAGATGGGTAGGAAGTTGAATAGCAATATCCCATGTGGCAGCCATGATTTCCAAACTTTCCAATAGCGAAAGTATTTTCCATTATCCTGTTGTATATAAATTGGGCATCTGCGGGTATGTAATCAAAGAAATGAAAGCGAGACCATTTGAAATAAAAAGAAGAAAAATAGGAAGAACGAAAACAATAGAGCATTATTTTACTTTTCAAAAAGAAACTGAAGCATGGTATTATTATACAAGAATTTCTGTTGACAACAATTAATCACAAATAATAGTAGTAACAATAATAACAATAACAAATAATTGAATTAGCACAGCTATGTTTCACAAACCAATCCTGCCTAATCCAATGAACATCGATCCTTTACCAAAAAAAATGATCGATCCAGCCAGAGAGTCGACAAAGCCGGAGGGGTTCATACAATTTTGTAGCAGGCTACCCCAGAGCGTGCTTCCAAACACCCTTTCGGAGTATGAATTGTTAATGAGTGCAGCAGGTTAGCAGCTGTTGGCACTTGAAAATGCCTCTTGAACGACCGTTTCAAGCAGATAATACCTGCGTACCATTCTTAAGTTGACACCTCCATTGCTCAAATGCTCATTTTATAACTCAAATCAGTCCCCATTAGGCCTCTTATTGGGGGGTTCCCTCTGTACCATGTGTAAGAGATCCTGAACAATTTCAGACATCGGGGGCCTGAATTCTGGCTCAGGCTGCAAAAAATAGATTTTAGTGTAAGATGCGTTCATTTCCCCTGAATGACAAAAATGTAAATAAAAAAGGGACAGAGTAATGATCAAATGTATCAACATGCAAGAAAATATTAGCAATTCAAAACAGAAAACAGAGATGCTGTCACATTTCCCTTGTCAAACTGTTCACCTTTTTAATATAACCAATTTAAAAAGGGAAGTGATTTGGGCACATCCCATTTTTATAAAGGGGCCCACCCCAAATCATCATTCAAGAAGTACATGCACTAAAAGATAAAAAATAGCCCCTCATTTTGGCTTTCTTTGTGACCAACTGCTGTTTCTTTATTTTTTTCACTAGGGAAGTGCCCTGATCACTTCCCTTTACAAAAAGTTAGCCTTCAAAGGAAATTTTAGAAAAGGAACTGCTTCTTGGTGCAGTGGTAAAATCTGAGGGTGTCAAGCAGAGAAGATAAGTTTGGTCTGAGAATGGTCACTTCATCCAAGAAAGTTCCATGGGTTATATCCATATCCTCCACTCAACCAAGCCTTGTCCCAACTATATGGGGTTAGATGAATCTTGTTCCACCATTCCACTTTGCTAATGTGCCATGAAATGGCAAAAATCAGGATCCATGTTTATAAGAGTTTGGCAAAAAAGGTTTTAGTGCCAGTTTCCAACCTGAAACAACCTCTCCATCCAGGCTTGGTATTAGCAGTGTAAGACAAACTTAACAATGGCAGAGTTCCATTTTAGAAGGTAAACTGCCTCAATAAAAATAAAAATAAAAATAAAACCTACAATTATATGTTGGAAAAAAAGTCTAAGGAAAGGATACAACAAGGCGGTCACCTGGATACAAAGGGAAATAATGTCTGCAAAACGTGACAACGATTTGGCAGGGTAAGCTCCATTGAGGGAAGGATCAACCATCCTTGACAATGCATCAATATCATGGAGTTGGTTAATGGCCCATCTTGCCAAATGTTGCTCTCCACGAGGCCATGACCTGTCCATATTGTTTTAAGAAGAGAACAAGTAGCCATTACAAAAAAAAAAAAGAAAAGAAAAACAAAGCAAAGCCAACAAGTTTAGATGTACATTTCTAACCTGTCATAAGACTTTCTCCCTGTAAGAAGTTCTAACATTACAACTCCAAAGCTGTAAACATCACTTTGGTAAGTATAAATCCCAGATTCAAACTCTGGAGCACCATACCCATAAGCTGATAGAAGCTGTCCTGATAACTGAGAATAAATAATGACAGTATCAGTAAAAGTTGCGAAAGAACTCAAACGTAATTTTGACCCTACACCCCAACTTGGACTGCTATGGATGTGACTTTTCCCCATCTTTCTGACTTAAGCCTATAATAAAGAATTGGTTTTAACTTCACGACATGACCAATTAGATTGTGTAAGAGTCAAGCATCAAGTTAACAAAAAATGGAGATCTTTCACACCCTTGGATGGGATGTCCAAAATGACCATCTTGCATACCTTATCCAAGTTTATGGAAGATCCAAAGAACAAACATAAAAGTAGATGAAAAATAAAAATGAAATTTGATTTTTCAAGCTTGTTTGTTTGAACTGGATTCTTTTGGGATGGATACATCCACTAAGGGTAATAGTCCAAGCACAGGTGGCTTTCCCCATGGCTTGTACCACATATTTGGTGCACAGAGGGCTAACCAGCTATTTGACACATCATATCATGGAGATCTCCTAGCCCAAGTTTAATCAAATTGGACAAGCTTAGACATGAGAGTCATCATATTTCTGTTGATAGCCTGAACAAATAAGAACATAGACCAACAATCCAGAAATAATACCATAGGCCAGATGACTGAAATCACAAAACTTGTTCACCCTCTGAAAGAATTTCTTGATGGGTGCCACCAATATGGTAGGTCATAATTTCCTAGGAAGTATATGTACAGCATGGGCCAGGGAGGATAACTTCTCCACTCGTCTAAAATGATATTCATCAATTCCTGCTGTCATCCTTTCTTTTGCTTTTTTCAATAGTGTATCCAGTGTCCCTGACCTTCATATTAATCATCTCTCTCCCTGGTGTGTTTGACTGTACTGTTTATACGGTTATATTGCGTCTATTTATATGTCCACTCAACTTAATTGTCTTACTATCAACTCCATTAAGCCAAATTTGGAAATGGAAAAGCAGATTCCCACTCCAATCAACATTTCCAAATACAGGTCAACAGGTCAAATATGCATAAATAAGAAGAAATAGACCTTGAAATTCTAAGAATATTGATTTACCTGACTAACAGCACTGGATGATATTAGAGAAGCCAAACCACAATCAGAGACATGTACTGCAAGTTCATCATCAAGAAGAACATTGCCAGACTTGAAATTCCTATGTACAACAGGTGGTTGGCAAACCTCATGCAGGTACCTTCACAAATAGAACAAAAGGACAACATTAACATTTAGCTCTATAAACATACAAATTAATAGTGTTCCAAAACGAGCACCTACACTTACGCAAGGCACTTGGGCACATTTCAAGGCATGCATCTGGTGTGCCTTGCACCTTTGCTTAGGCATGCACCCTTTATAAGTTCCATGTTTTGTTACTTTTTATACATTTTTTATGTATTTTATGCCTCTATGATGGTCTATTAATATATAAATTACCTTTTATTGGTGTTTGTGCACTAGTAATGGTCTATTAACTTTTAAGCTTTTTGAATACCTGAAACCCTATTTGTTACAAATAGGATCTTAGATGGCAAGATTTCCACTAGAGAAGAAACAACAATACAATTAATCTTTATGTGTGTTAGTGTGCACTAAAACTTCAAGTGAACAGTGCTTGCTCCAAACCTCCGCATGGCCCTCCACCTCCATAAAGGCCCCAGCCTCTTAGTTTGGGAATGGAAAACATCTAACACCAGACTAGTAATGCAACTAAGAGATGGACAAACATGTTGTAAGTTGAAATGTCATGCCTGAATTGTTAGTGCTTGAAGCACCTTGGTACAATGCACATCTGATTTTTTTATTTCACTTTGAATTATCTTATATGTTAGGCTAATGTATTTTGGTTGCAGCTGCAGCCAGTGAGATTTTTAAAGCATTTAATTCCTTTCAAAATTAAGGTTTTTCATTTTTTTCATATGTTTGAGATTTTTATTTTTTCAAAAATTGGTGCCTAGCTTTGTCTTGGCACTAGACCTGTTCACAGGCTGGGTTCAGGCTGGGGCTTTGCCTCTTTATAAACAGAAAATAACTAGGCCCAAGCCCAAGCCCAGCCCTGCATAAAGCCCGAAGCCCGATCTAGATAGGTATTTTACATTATATTAATTATATATTATAGCATATGTAATACTTTTTTCACTACTCATTTTATTATTATATAATATGTATTATATTTTTATTATATATAATATTACCGAGTCGGGCTTGGGCTTGGGCCAAGATTATTTGGGAAAGCTAGAGCCCAGCCTGAAAAGTAGTCAGGCCCGATGTTTAGAGCCCAAGCCCAAGCCCAAGCCCAAGCCCACGGGCTTAAAACTTTGTCCAAGACCAGTTTAGAACAGGCTGGACTGGGCCAGCCCCTGAACAGGTCTACTTGGCACATGCCTTGCCTTGGGCACTAGAAGGCCGTTGTGCTTTTCTTGAACCTCTCACTTTTAAAACACTGATATTAAAGTGGAATAATCATCTAAGGATGGGTGAATACGTAAAAGCAGCTTTCTCTGGTTCCTAGTATGCACATAAGCAGATAGACAGAGGTGCAGGTTCTTTTTATTTGATGGGTCCAATGTAAAAAATTTCCAATGACACACTACATAGAACAAATAGACAGGACAGCTTGTTCAACAAGCTGCCATCCTGACATTATCATTCATTTAATTCTAAAAAAAATCTTAAATTCCTTCAAAATACCTATGAAAATAAAACAAAGTCAGTCTTGAGGCTCAGTTTGGAAAGAGTACAAATATGTACAGTGCAAATGCATACGAAATAATACAAAATGCAAGGTTTTGTACTCTACATATTTGTATTTGCGCTCCTTCCAAACTTAGCCTAAGTGGTAAACTGGGACCTCTACTTACTCTAGAGCCCTTGCAGCTCCAAGTGCTATTCGAATGCGGGCATTCCATGAAAGTTTTCTATTCAGTTCATCATCAGAATGTAGGGCATCATGGAGTGTTCCATTACTGCAGTATTCATAAACGAGAAGTCGTTGTCCATGCTCTGCACAGTAACCCTCAAGCTTGACAACATTAGCATGTTCAAGCTTAGAGATACTCAAAACCAACTCAAGAAATTCCTCATCCTTCTGATTCTTAGAAGCTGGATTATCTAGTTTCTTGATTGCCAGTAGCTAGAGAAACATTGAGAGTGAAAAGAATATGTGTCAGCATATGGAATAACAAAATTAATAGAGTAAAGTTCACACTAATACATCCACAAACAGAACTTATATTTTGACATCTAGGGAGATCTAAAGTTTGACAACCATCTAGATAAAGCACACAAGTATAAAGGCAACATAGAAAACAGTATGGTTTTGCTCAAATAAAACACAGAGAATAATTGAATCAAGTATCAAGAAATTCTCTTGCTACTTCAAAAGTCCTTTGTCTAGCTCAATTAGAACCTATTAAAAAATAGAAGAGGGAACTTTAATATGTTCACTTAACAGAGGAAGATCAATATAAAAATTGAAAATTTTATCTATATACCTTACTGTGCTTTCCTTTGGTGGGTTGATGGTATATAGAAAGAGATGTACCATCACCTATGCATCTAAATGGGACTACTAAAATGAAAGCTAGCATGTTAGAAGGATTTAGGAGTTAGGTTTCTCTGCAAATGATAAAAAGAAGAAAAAAATGGAGGGGAGGGGGGCACAACCTTGATTTGTAAAGAAACAATCCAAACATAAACTTCTCACCATGACATCAAAACTTCCAATGAAATTTAACATAAAGGACCAATTTAAGTATGCCTTCATTTAATTAAACAACAAGTTGGTAGTTTCCATTTAATCAGTTCTGTGAATCCAAGAGTTTTATACCTTTCCATCAGGAAGCTCTGCTCGATAAACACTGCCTAACATGCCACCTCCAATGAGATTTTCTTGAGAAAAGCTGTTTGTATATTGCTGAAGTGACGCAATGGTGAAAGATCTTACAGAAGTTAGTGGGTTCAATTTTCTGGGGGGCACAATAGGGTTCACAATGACCTTCTCAATAAGAGGGAGAGGGGGAGGGGGAGGAGGAGGAGGAGGAGGAGGTGGTGGTGGTGGTGGTGGTGGTGGCATTAAAATCATATCTATACCAGACATATCTATCTCATGGTCCTCCTTTTTCTTTGGAACCTCGTCCATTCTTTTAATATCTGTCTCATTATTGTCCTTCATTCTAGGAACCGCAGTCACTCTTCTAGCATCAATCTCATGTTCATCTTTTGGCCTTACAACTGCTTCTTTTGGCACTGTTCATAAAATTTCAATAACCTGTTAATAGAAGGTGAAGAAACGGAAGCCAAAACATTAACTATTAAAAAGCTTACCCTTATCTCTTTGATTGTCTAGTTGGTCCACTGAATGCCTCTCTTTATGCTTCTCTCTGGGCTCTTTATATGTACCCATTACTTCATGCCTGTTGGAAAATATATCATTCTCTTGCCTTTCTTTGCAACATCTTGATGCAAGAAGAGCAACCACTAATAAAAATATAATAAATATTAAAACCCCTGCAATTGAAATCCCAATAATCCTTTTTCTGGTCAAAGTTTTTTTTGTTCCTGTAGAATCCAGCCCTCCAGGTGAAGTAGCCCCATTTGTATGATTCACAGGTGTTACTTCTGAAGATGGTGCTCCAGTAAAAGGAGGTGGTGGGGATGAAGGTGGAAGCAATGGAGCAACAGTTGTGTTGAAAGGGTTACCATCCTTTCTGCATAACATATCCAATGTAATATGATAAGGCCACAATAAAATTAACAATAATCAACTAAGTCAAGCACAATCATTTTCTCATCACTGTAAAAGTCTTTTTCTTTTTCTAGGGATGAAAGAATAGTCATAAAACATAGGGAAATAATGCACTTTCCAACAATGAAGTACTTAAATAACAAGGATGATCTAATTTCTGCATTAGAAACTTCTTTTGGTAGTATGTACACATGGTACTAGGAAAATGACTTAAATATCTTCATCTGTGACTGAATACTCCCATTTTCATTTGCCACTTTCAGATACATATTTAAGGTGAAGTATGTCTGTATCTAAATTACATAAGTTCCACACCTAAGTATTACAATACAAAAAAACTAGAGAAGTAATTTACTTCAAAGATAAAATAGTTTGGATCTATCTATTAGAAGGTGCTCACTTGAAATTTGGAATATTCAGCAGCTTCTCAGGTATAGGTCCAGAGAACAGGTTATTCTCTATATTTCTGTTGAACAAGCACAAGGTTTTTTTTGTCAAAACCCATGAAGGCAGAAGAATGTAGTTACAAGGTTCTGACACTAAAAGCAATGTCAGAGAAAAAAATTTCTAGAAAATAATGTCATTGAAATGGTTCAGAATAGTACAAATCTCTCAAAGGCAGATCTTGTAAAACATCAAGAGTCCCGGATAGTTGATTATTCTGCAAGTGCCTACACACCAAGAACAACAAATTCATTATATTGCAATCACATAGAAATAAGAATTCCTATCAAATTAACCTACTTACAAGGTAGTTAAAGATGACAAGCTTTCCATTGAGGGAGGCAGTTGACCACTCATATTGTTATTGAAGAGATCACTGCAGCAAAAGATAGTATAGTATACTAACAGTTAAAAACCTGCATTCTGATCATGGAAAAGAAATGCCACTCAAACGACAGGGAATCCTTACAGGTTTGTCAACAGAGTAAGACCCTGAAAGGCATCTGGTATTTGTCCAGTTAAGTGATTATTGTTAAGCGACCTGAGATAATAAGCCATTAAATTTATAATAAAATGTTAAAATGTAACGGCTCCTACATGTGTACCTCAAGCTAAAGAAAACAGAAGCTCAAGCTTACATGGCTGTCAACTGAGACAGAGAGGATAAAGTACTAGGAATGCTTCCTGTGAACTGGTTATCTGAAAGAAAACTGCCAGATTTGAAGAAAACCATATGTTTAACATAAGGCCACGATTCAATGATTTTACCATATTGTGGGATCAGAAAAGAAAAGCTAGATAAACATACAAGTTTTGCATGGTAATTGGCAAATTCGATGGAATACTGCCACCAATGTGGTTGTTGCTGAGATCTCTGCCTCAAAACAGTAGTCCAAAACATCAGCAAAGGAATTCAAAATGGCACATCTAAGTTTAGATATATTCTGGAACATAAGTTATGGCATAGTGGGCATATTATCTCAAAGAAGTTTGATTCCTCTAATTTTCCTTGTATATGTAGCATATGCAGAAAATGACCATTCGACTAATACAAAAATTCCAGGTTGCACACAGGACTGTAACATAGGGGCATCCCATTAGGATGATCCTCACCATCCTACAAGGTTGAGTTTGGGCTACAAGATCTCCAAGACAGATGCTTGCCAATTAAACCAGTAAGCACCAAACATACAATCAATGGAAAGACGGTTATTAATGCTCATGCTTTGGCACAGTATTAGTTGATACTGCCAGGAGATCAACTAAGGAAGAAATATACAAGAGAGTCACTAAAAGCATACAAAACGCCTCAGATAATGGAACGATATCAAAGATTTAAATTGATACCACTTACATGGTTATCAATGAAAAAAACGATCCTAAGTTATCACCCAGTTCCCCTCCCAAATTTGCGCCATTGAGTATTCTGTAAAATAAAATAAAAAATAAAAAATAAAAACAAGAAAGAAAGAAAATTCCAATTAAATACATTTCTTGGACCATAAGTGACTAGAAGATGGTGTCTGTAGGGTAACCGTACATTGAGGTTATATTAGAATTGACACATTGGACTCCTTGCCAGGCCTCCAAGCACGGGTCTCCTCCACTGGCAATCCATCCGGGAAGAGGAGGATTGCCCAGCGCAGTATATAAGCTATTTATTGCAAAAACTGCCAAATTAAAAGAAAAAACAATAATATCATTATACAGAACTACTAACATTTCAAGCAATTTACAATTGGAAAGAAGTAGAGAATCACAAATGCTGCAATAGACCAAATGTGAAAAATACATCTAATGCTAGAACGTTTCAGAATCTGCGGATCTAAAGTAAAAATAAACAAACAATAAATGAATGTCAAATCCGGTTTACCGTCTCGCGGATCAGTGTATCCATCAGAAAAGGATGCTGAGAAAACCACCATCAACCCCAAGAAGACCCGTGCGTAGATCTCCCAGCTAAAGTGGTCCATGGCCGATCTTCTACTCGTACTCCGACTACTCAAGCTTGTCCCTGAACTCTTTGTGCCGCAAAATTCCCAATAACTTAACTGAGCATTACTTCTCAAATCTGCAAAAGAGAAGAGATAAAGTAAGAAGAAGATAATCATGAAGACGACGATGAACAACGTTTACAGATCTCAACTCAACCACAGTAATCCAAACTTCGGATATTTTATAGAAGAAGAATTGGACGTAAACAAATCAAACAAAACTTGCTACTAAAAAACAAAGAAAATCCAAATTCTAAACAAAAATGAACTCAAAAGAGCATTTTAAATCGAGTCGAACCCCAGGACGGAAGAGGAATCAGCAAAAGCGAAGTCATAGAACCCTAAAACCTCTCATTGTTCAAAAAACAGTGTCCATTGGCAAGCAAATTGGTTTAACAACTTCTGCAAACGCGAATATGTCCAAATTTAACATCGCTGTAATTAGCTGTTAAAATTCCAGGAATCCGACTAATCCAACATCGACCAACTAAACACCAAATAATACATCCGAATTTCAAAAGATTTAGTATAACAGTGAAAAGATTATAATAGCTTAATTGAGTGACTGAAAACCCTAACCCTGGAGACGAGGGAGCTGGAAAGCGAAAAAGGCTAGCGTTCAAAATCACACAGAGCTACATACAGAATAATGGTTTGATCTCTCTCTCTCTCTCTCTCCCACCTTCTCACTCGAAGCAAAAAACAAGTGAACAACAGTACACGCAAGTCATGCATGTCTATTATTTAATTTTAGCATAAAATTCTGCTCAAGCACTCAAGCAGCTAGTGGTATAAAAAGGGCTCCATCCCACGTGGATGTACGGCTAGAATGGGCTTTCACAAATGGGCTTTACAGGCTTGACATTAGCGTAGCCCACCAGGTCCAAAGCCAGTCAACCAGCCAACATTAATTACGAACCTATTGAAAGTTGAAACGCATGTGTTTTGATTTTTAATTTGGCAAGAAAAATGTGCCCAGGTCAACCGGATCGGACCCCCGCAACCGCTGGTGGCCCATCCGATCCAGGTTTCATCCAGTTTTAAAATCACACCCGGCTTTACAAAACCAATCTGGTATTGTGCTGCGTTCTGATGACCCGTTGAACAAAGATCACATTCAAAGTTCAAGGTAGTCCAGTTAACATGGTCCGATCCATTTAACCTATATTGATGGGTGGTCAATATGGTGGCGCATATGCAGATAGGTTTTGTAATTAAAGAGGCGCCGTTTCGTGTATGATGGAGCTTGGATGGGCCATGTTGGAGAAAAGGTTGGGGCCCAACGAATCTTGCCTTTCTCTAAGCCCATTGGGCTTTACGGCTTTACCCCACAACTGATGATTTGTCATAACTCGGAGCAATTTCGCATTAAGTTCCAACTTCCCAATGCCGAGTTCGAAAAAGCTGATCAAAGTTGAAAGCTGCTTTAGACTTTAGTTAAGAGAGGTGGTCTTCTAATCAGCGCACTCTCATCGTGTAAACCATGAGCTCTCTAACGTGTTAATCGCTCAGTAGTTTGAAAGTAGAAAAACGTCATAATCTGAACTTCGGTGCCAACGAGAGACAGAAGACGCCGGGGAGCTCATGCGTCACTGATGCCAGAGCGCTCACAGTATCAGAGCCCCCCCTTCAGAAAGGGATTTTGCCTGCTTTTTCTTTTTAATAAATAAATAGATATAATTGCCTTTAAAATGTTGAGAAAAGAAAATTGAAAAGAACGTCACAAAAGGTCTGGTCTGGTGCTTCCTTTCTTCTTTTTATCCCTTTATCCAATCGAAGCAGCTGACTGGCTGTCATTAATCGTGGAATCTTGTTGGACGACAATAGAATGCTCCAAATTTCTGAAAACGCCCATGTTTCATCCCCATCATATCGTGGAAGTTAGGCAGATCATTTTAATAGTCGAAAATGCCCTTTACAAAATATCAAAACCCCTGTATAAAACCGCCAACCATCAACTCTCAAGGATGCAAGCAAGGTTTAGTATAGACTTCTTCATGAACCGGGTTCGGGCCAGGTAAAGAATACGTATAGACCCGAGTTCGAGTCCAGCCTGACCATTGGGCCTAGGTCTTGAATCCAAGCCTAGTCCTTATATAAAGTTTGAAGCTCGGGCCTGAGAGCCCAAGTCTGATAAAAAATTTGGAAAATATATATTTTTTCCCTTTTTAATTCAATTAAAAATTATTTTATTTATATTAAAAGACCTCAAAATCTAAAAAAATAATTAAAGATCTTATTATTACTTGAAAAAAGAGAAGAAAAATATTATATATATATATATATAATATAAAATATATTTTTATTAATATAATACATTATCAAGTGGGACTCGGGCCAGACTTTCATAAGAAAACCTAAGCCTAACCCGAAAAAGGTTGGGCCCGATATTTTAGGCCTGAGCCCAAGCCCAACTTAGATCAAGTTGGGTCAGGCTGGCCTATTGGGCTTCCCAGCCCATGAACAGGTCTACTTCAATATTGATTCAAATGGGGTAACATGCACAAGGAGAAAATGTTTCAAGTTTCAAGTTTTGAACCACTAGGAAGGGCATTAACTGTTTAATATTGCCACTTGCCCTATATCTAGGGGTGAACATTCGCTTTATTTGGTTAAAAACTGAATTGAATAAATCGAATATATAAAATATAAAACTGAACTGAACTGAAATTTTTGGTTTGGTTTATGGTTATTCGGTTAAAACCGAATTTTATTAATGTTATACTAATATATAATATTATACATGAATGTAATATATATATATATATATATATATATATATATATATATATATATATATATATATATATATTATTATACATAATAAATTTTGGTTAATTCGATTTTTTCGATTAACTGAATTTCTAATCTTGAAACCAAAACCGAAACTGAAATTTTATAAAACTAAATTAACCAAACTAAAAAAAACCAAACCAAACAAATCAAAACTAAAAAATTTTGGTTTGGTATTTTGATTTTAACCAAACAATGCTCACCCTTGCCTAGATCTTTGTATTTAGTGTACAAGTGACCTTGAAAACAGCTATCAATCCGTCAATATAGGGGTGATCATGGGTTGGGCCTTACACCTATGGTGATAAAGGTTATGTCCTAGGCCTAGAACTCGGGCCTAAAACATAAGCTTGGGCCCAAGCTCGAGCAGGTTTGATTCTAGGTCTATATCTTTTATGTATAAAATACTACATATGTATAATATTTTATATTATATGGTATATAATATGCATAAAATTTTATTTTATATTTTGTATATTATAAAATATTGTATAAAGCTAATCAATTGGTATCATAAAACTAGCGACCAATTAGATGCCACAAAAAAAATGTGGTATTCATCAAAATTCATGGGATTCTATGATTGGTCAAAGCTCTTTTGATGCTTTGTCTTTCTGCTATCGTAGATTTTCCCAATACATATTGTAAGTGCCAAATTATATTGTTTTTATATAAAATATACACTATAACATAAAGAGTTCGACTATGATATTGGAAAGATATGATATCTGAAAATTTTTTGACCCATCAACTAGAATTATAAACATGGTAGCCAATCAAGTGTTATTTATCAAAATTCATAGGTGGCTTTTGATTGGTCAAAATTCTTTTGATACCATGTCTTTCTCACATCATAGATTTTCCCTAACATAAAAATAACACATACACACACACATACTAGTAAATGTGCACGTGCTTCGCACATGGAATTTTCAAATTATAACAACAACAATAATTGTATATATATTGGTAATTTATTGCCTTTCAACCTAAAAACTTGTATCAAATCTTCTTACTATATATCTTATATGGATATTTTCAATTTATTGTGTTAATTGAACCATTGCTTGCCTAGAGACTGATTAGACTAATTGAATTGTTACTTGACTTGGATTTTAGGTTCATTTTCCACCAAATTGGTTTTTGTAAAAAACCATTGACTTGGCTAACAATATAGTAACCTAACTAATCAATCCATTGAATCATTTGATTTGTTTAGTAAGGTGATTGAATAGACATTAATTTTCTCTTTTCATAATTTTTGTATTCCATTTCCATCATTTAACAAACATGAAAGTGGTTTCATTGCTAAGGCAGTTTTAAATTTTGTATTCTCTTTCTATATCATTAATAAAAATTCAGAGACCAAATTCAATGAGAGAGGTATTTTAAGTCAAGAAAAAGTCTAAAAGCCTTAGAGATCTATTACTACTTTTTATAGATTTCAAGTAAATTGTAATTTATCTACAAATCAACATGTAGCTTCAAGTGTCTAGAATAGTTAAATTTGTTCAACTAAATACTCCATACAATTTCAATTACAATTCATTAAGTTTTGTGATTTATAGATGTCTATTTAGACACCTTGTGAGATATCAAAAATAAAAAGACATGTTTTGTAGTTATTTAAGATGCACAAAAGAATTTCATTTATGTTCTCTTATATAATTAAGCAAGAAGTTAACAATGGGGGCTTAATTTGTCCTATTTTGATATCATTTTAAACAATCAACAAAATACTTGATTTTCCCTCAAATTCAAATATGAAAGCATTAGTACAAAGAAGAAAAATACTTCTTATAGATTTTCTAGAAACTCAAAGGGTTTGTAATGATTTCTCAAAAATACTTCTTATTAATCTTTTTAAGGATATGTTGATTTGAACAGCATTTGAAATAGAGGAATTACATTTTTTTTTCTTCTTTTTTTTTTTGGGCTCCATTGGGCTACACAACAAGGGTGACCCGTCCCTTAAACCCATAACCCCCAACCTAGGTGTATGTGGTATTTGATTCCAAGTCTCTCAGCTACAACCACCAAGAGACTTTACTGGTAGGCTAGTCGGTGCCTTATATATAAAAGAACCACAGTTAAAATTTATTTGATAAGGATATCTCTTTCATCTTTAAAAAGAGTTTTCAATTCCCAACCTTTATTTTTCTTCTTAATTTTAGCTTTGATGTTATTTGGAGCCTTCTTATCAATTATGGGTTGAATAATTGGAGCACCCAAATATGGGATGCTCATAATCTTAGAAATCAATTTTTAAAGCCTATCTAACAACATTTTAGAAAAAAAAAAGACATTTTGAAATGGATATTTCAAATGAGACCCTCTCTCAAACATCTTGAGATTTGGTAGGAACTACTTATAAATCAATGGAAAAACTAACCCAAAAACCACTATTTTAAAAACTGGACTGGATTAAATGATCGAACTATTTGACCTAGAAACTAGTCATAGTTCTAGGTCCGATTTTGGGTTGGATAGCTTTTTATGAAAAACCATTGACTTTGTCAAAAATCTATTGACCCAGGTGGGCTGAACTATTTGACCCGGATTGTTGAACCTCTAACTTGGAAACCTATGGTCAAAGCAATTTCGAAAACAGATTAGTTTCTAAAACCTTGCCAAAAACCATATTCAAAATTGTGGAGCCACACTCAAAATCCACATTTTAAATCAATTGGACATACTTTTAAAAATGATTAAATAACAATGATTTTGTTCAATATTAATTAAAAGAGAGAAATACATCTAGCTAAAACTCCATTAAATTTTGGTTACAATTTATTATTAATTAAAAGGGAGATAAGTATATCTAACTAAATATTTCATAAAATTTTGAGTTACAATTTATTTAAGTAACTCATTTAAAACAATCATCAAAATATCAAATTTGTCCTCAAATTCAAATCTGAAAACATTAGTACAAGGGCAAAATTTGTCCAACTAAAATTCTAGAAATTTTTAAGGGCTATTGGTACTTTTAAAAGTTGTATGCATGTATGTATGTATGCATGTATATATATATATATATATGATATGTGAGTAACACTAGGCTTGAAGTATTAGGCACATGCCTAACCCTAAAATTTGTGGGCTTGATATAGGCCAAAACCAGGTCAGGCCTAGAAAAGCCTAGGCCCAATCCAAAATTTCTCACATCATAGATTTTTGAACCTTGCATGCAACTCAATTCTCAACCCAACCAATGAACCCTAACTTATTCATGTCATTCATTTTCGGTCAAAGTTGAATAAGACTCAGCTTATTTAAGCTTAGTTTGGAAAGAGTATAAATACAAATATGTACAAAATAATATAAAACTATCGGAGGGGCCCTACTCCGCAGGGGCTAGAATGGAACTGTCAACCCGTTGACCCGGTCCCTGGCCAAAAACTGTTGAATCGGTCAAGGACCCATTGACTTGAGTGATCGAACCATCAACCTATTGACACGTAAAATGGTTTTGGCCGTTATTTATTTATTTTTTATTTTTTTAATTGGTAACCATCCAGGCAACCGGTTCCGTTTTATCCTAATCTCGGTCCTTGGCAAAAAATCGTTGAATTGGTTAATGACACATTGACCGGGGCGGTCGAACCATTGATCTATTCAATGGTTTTTTGTCATTTTTTTTTAATTTTTTGTTGTTAGAATGGGCCATCCATTCGAACCGATAAGTCAAACCGTCGACCCGAAAACTGGTGACTAGAACGACTCCGTTTTCAAGTCGTATGAGTCACATGCTCGAATGACATAACACGTATGGTACTGCTTAATGGACCTCATTCACTCAATTTTTTGCCCGTAATTTTTGTTGTTAGAATGGTCGTTCGTTTTTATTTATTTATTTATTTATTTTTTATTGAAAACCATCCAAGAAACTAGTTCTATTTTACCCCAATCACGGTCCCTAGCCAAAAAACATTGAATCGGTCAACAACCCATTGACCCGAGTTGTCAAACCATCAACTCGTTTGACCCGTTCAATGTTTTTTGGTTGTTTTTTTTTTATATTTGTAATTTTTGTTGTCAGAACGAGCCGTTTGTTCAAATAGGATGGTTGAACTGTTGACCCAAAAACCGGTTCTGTTTTACTTAAGAACCATCTAGGAAACCAGTTATGTTTTACCCTAATCCCAGTCCCTGGCCAAAACTGTTGAATCGGTCAATGACCCATTGACCCGAGTTGTCGAACCATCAACCCGTTGACCAGTTTAATGTTTTTTTATATTTTTAATTTTTGTTGTCAGAACAGGCAGTTTGTTCAAACAGGACGGTTGAGCCGTTGACCCGGAAATCGATGGCTTGGATGACATAACATCATGGTTTTTAAAACCGACTCGGAGATCGAACCAGTCAAGGGTCTGGTTACCAGGTCAAACGTTTCGAACCGAATGGTCGGCCTATTCTAACAAAAAAATTAAAAAAAAAATGGTCAAAACCGTTTGAACAATTTGATATCTAGTTATTAACGATATTTATAAAAAAACTATTATATATTTGTATAAATAGATAACTATAATAACAATATTTATAATTATATATAATAACTATTATATATTTATCTAACAATATTTATATAATTAATAGGAAATGGGTTGCTCTCATGTGGGAATCTACTTGCACAAGTAGATCAAACTGTCAACCCATTGACCCATTCAATGGTTTTTGCCATTTTTTTTTTAATTTTTGTTGTCAGAACGGGTCACCCGTTCAAATCGGATGGTCGAATCGTTGGCCCGAAAACCAATGGCCAAAACAGTTCCATTTTCGGGTCGTATAAGTCACATGCTCGAATGACATAGTCCTTCCAAACTGAGTCTTAGGGACAATAATTCCTTACCCCATCAATGATCAACCTCCTTCCCTGCAACCGACATAAGGTTGACACTCCAAACAGTTTTTAGAAGGCAACATTCTCCTCCTGTGCCTCAAGTCATAAGGGGTATATGGGTAATTTTATGATGAGATGAAAATGAGAGACCCTTGACTGGCTATTAATAGCGAATTAATTAGGTCTTTTTCAGATAAGCCGTGGGCAATCAAATCAAATCAAGCAAAGTCATTTTGTAAGGACATGCTTAGGTAAAATCAAAATAAAAAATCATTTTCTGATTTCTACAAGGCTAATAAGACAGGGATATGGCATGGGGAGCCCGCAGTGGCGCGTCGCCTTGGCCTTGTAGCGTAGAATTCATGAATTCAGAACTGAGAACTCAAAGGACAAAGGTAGACCTCCTGACGACGCACTTGTATGTTTTTGATATCATGCTCTCCTACGTGGGGCCTCGTGGCGTGCTTTTGACGCAACGAAAATGTCTATCCTTACATGTCAATCTGACATGCACATGGCTTATACGTATCATTCAGACAAATTACACGTGGCATGAATATTTTGGCCACAAGTGGAATCTTCAAACCACAACTTGTTTTTGCCACCCGATTTTTATGCTGCACTTCACCTCATAATTGAGATTTGAATTACAGATTTATAACAATTCAAAACACCTCAACCAATATAAAACTTATACCTTCCCGTAAATTAGAATCAATTCTAAGCTGACACCTATATCCCAACTGTACGATGGAGTTAGGATTTGAGAGGTAGATTCAACAGTAAAATCCTTTTTTTTTTTTTAATAAACTCAAACTTTGAAAGACAAAGCAACCATGGTTGCTTATGATGATTGTGCTTGTGCTCAAACACAAAATTTGGGATAATGACGATGGTTCAGCCCAGGGTCAGAATTTTTTAGGTCCAAAGTGATGTTGGAGTGGTAAAATGGGGGGTTTTTGATATTTTGAATGTTTATAGCTTTAGAGTGGAAATTAGAAATCTGCATTGGGCCTGTCCATACTTCTCCAAAATTAAAATTGACTTAGCTTAAAAAAAAAGTATGTGTGGAAAATGTATGATGCTTTTAGAAAATGATTTTTTTTAAAAAAGAGGCTTTTCTGCCCTTGGTTCATTTCTGGACCATATATGTTAGAACTGATTGTACTGTGTTACTTGTCATCATTTGTGATGCAAATGGATCGGATTTGAATTAGGGTATTTCTAAACCGACATTCTTCATGGCGGATCTGATCTGATCCAAATATTCGATCGGACTTGGTAGGTAAGGATCTGAATTCGAATCCAATCGGAAAGTCGGATCTTCAGATTTGATCCGATCCAATTTGTTTTCTTTAAAAATTAATAAATTATTAAAAGAAAAAGAAAATATAATAATTTAAATAAAGAAAAACAAAAAACTACAAGTATTTTTTAATTATTTTTATCATATATACACATGTTATTTTATAAAAAATATATAACATAACGAATTTACAAAAATATAATATAAATAATATATTTATAAGTAAATAAATAACATATATGTATATGTGCATTACATATACTTATATAATAAATATATAACATATATTGGATCGAATCTTCACGAATTAAATAGCGATGATCCAAATTCGACCAAATAGGATTGGAACATGATTTGATCCTATCCATTTGCACCCTAACCATCATTATTTTAAAAAGTTCAAACGGTTAACTGGCTGGTTCAGCGGTTTGCCGACCAAAATCAATGGTTTTGAGGGAAAAAGCTGTTTTGGAGGAAAACAGAACCGGTCAGGTGACCGGTTTCTGGTTTTTTTGGTTCAACTGTTTGGTCCGGTCCGGTTTTGAAAACAATGGGTTTTGATACCATCTCAGGAAACCATTCCACCTTAAAAGCTTAATCTGTTAGGTGAGGTTTCTGAATAGGTTTTTGTTCTGTAACAGAAAAGTGTGGATAATATGACATTTACAAGATTGGGAATAATAGAATTCAATTAAACCTCATTGTTATGCACTTTTAACATATCCCTTGGTCAATGACAAGCTTTACACTCTGTTTGGTTGTCGAGAAAGAATGAGATGAGATGGGATGGGATGGGATGAAAAGGGAAAATTTATTTTTTTAATTGTCACATGTTTGGTTGCTGAGAAAATTTTGTAGGATAGTTGAATTCATTTAAGAATTGATAAATCTATGCAATCTCTAATTCCATAATGCAATACTTGTTTCTGGGATGACATGGCATAATAATATTTGAACATTGCCATGTGTTATGTTGACATGGCACAATTAAAAACTCCTATATATTAAAGATATAACCTATTTGTAATAGTTAACATAATAATTCCATCAAACACAAATATCATAAGTCATTTCCCTAGGTTCATAACAACCAGAGGTATTTGCAATCATCATTTAAACAAGTATAATATTGATATAACCATTAAAGTGACTACCAACACAAGAATTATTTTTTACTACGAATGGGTTTCTTTAGGAATAGGGAAAAGAACAGGCATGGTTGATCCAAGAATAGAATTATTAACCGTTAAGCCCAAAACTCCTTAGACCATCTGTTGGGTTTTAGGTTTCTCGGTACAATGAAGGGTAGGGACTGCCCAGCGGTCCAGTGTCAACCATCTATTTTTTTTTTTTCCTACCTTTGTGGCAGTATTTGTATTTAGGGGTGGCAATTTTTCGCCCAACCTCATGAACCCACTCAATCTGCCCATTTACTTGGCGGGTTGTGTGATCAATCCATCACCCAATCCATCCATTTAAATGGATTGGGTTGTCGATAACCATTGGGTTAACTATAAGATACATAAGTATGAATTAAATCATTTATAATTAATTTTTCTATTAATTATTGACTAAATTAGTTTTGTCTTGAATCAACACACTTCACCTAATATAAATCCAAATCAATTTGACTCGAGTCTGGACCAGTTCAACGCGGTCCGACCCGATTCAGCATATACCGATATGAGTTGAACCGAATCCGAAATAGGCCTCGGGCGGGATGGTTCGGTACTGCTTGCTTCCCAGTTTGGGTCACCCGGTCCAACCAATATTCATGTAGCCTGACCCGACACAAGCCAATCTAGGTCGACCCGAATCCAAAACAATTCCGGTCGGGATGGTTCATTGAACGTTTGCTTTGCCTGGTCTGGACCATCCACTCTGACCAATATCCGCACAACCCGACCCGAATATGGACCGACCTGATTTACTTATGTCAATCTGCTTCGGGTCAGTCGGTTCAGTCCCAAACCTGTGCACAAACCTGATATGGCCCAGTCCGAGTTGAAGATAACCAATTAGATATTTTAAGTTGGTTTGACCAGTTTGAACCTAAGTGGTTTGATCAAACCCGAAATCCGAACATAGTCAAATGGCTTCACCGCTTATGTAAAAAGAGCATACATGTAATGTGATTTGAACTTTCACCACTTGTGCAAATAGTAACTACTATTACCACCAAGCTATGAAAAACTCGTTTGTTAAGAAAGAGTTTGTTTTTTAAGCCCATAAATATAAGATTAATGGGTTTGGACAGTTTGAATTGGGTTAAAGCTTATATAACTGGGTCATTAATGAGTTGGCGGGTTAGATGGATTGAGTTGAAGCTTAACCCAACCCAACCCGCCCAATTGCGACCGCTATTTGTACTATTGACAACAGAACCACCTTATTGGCTTTGTCAATTTGTTGCAGAGGTGCAATCCTTCTGATATATGCAGAAATTTAGATGTAGGAAATATTAAGAAATATAAATCTTTGATTGTAGTTGCGTGATCCATCTCACTTTCTTTTGGCTGGCTAGCTTGTGTTTATAGGCTCAGTTTGTTTTCGGTTCTAATTTCATTTGTACCATAAGGCTCCATTTGGAAGGAGTATAAATATAAATATGCAGAGC